>NW_027186446.1:160316-165293 GCF_028583685.1 Petaurus breviceps papuanus | reverse complement strand
GGGGGGGGGGGGGGGGGGGGGTGGTGTACAAAACACTGGAGCTCTGAAACCCAGGACTGGCCTAAAACTCTTGCTCAAGAGCAAGTAGAACGAAAAAAGGGAGGAATTGCAAGAATCAGAGTGCTGGTCACTGCTCAATAAAAGGGACTGGGGGTGCTATTTCTAGTCCCGCGATAAAAATAAGGTTAAGAAGTAAGAGCTTGGGGCTCTGAGGGGGCACAATAAAGACCCTCGCTTAACTTGTGGGCAATTTCTTTCCAGGCCCAAAACTCGAGGGGTTGGGGGGAGGACAAAGGGGAAGTGGGGAAACAGGTTCCTCCCTCTCCTCCCGGAAGGGGAAGGCCCCCAGCCCAATTGCTCCCCTGACCCAGCCAGGAAGGAGTTTGGGGGAGGCGGGGTGTTAGGAAGGGGAAGGGAACGAGAGGGAGGCATGGTTCTTTACAAGTCTCCCTCCTAGAAGTCGGCCTCACCATCCCTTCCCTTCCTTCCTTCTTAGGCCCCTTAGGGCCTGTAGCGTGTATTAGGAGGGGGTGGGGGGTAGAGGTTGAAAAACAGAATCGAAATGACTTACAACGGCATCGTCCCTCGCGCCGGCACCGCCCAGTCACTTCCCCCCCCGCAGCCACCGCCACAGGCACCCTGGGCATGATCTGCTGAGGGGGGTCGCCTCAGCCCTGGCTCCAACCCCACTCCCGCGCCCGCGCCCGCCGCTTTAAGCGCTTCTCCTTCTTCCCCTTCGTCCTAACATGGCGCCCGAGCGCTACCACAGCAACGTTCTAGAACCACTCACGCCCCCACGTACGCCTTGCGGGCGCCTGCGTACCAGCCACCCCTGGAGGCCGCGTTGCCTCACGGGAATGGTAGTTTTTTCCCACTTGTAAACCAAGGGCTTTTCCCCCCCGCCTCCAATCGTCTTTCCAGGCCTACTTCCGGTTCTGTTTTCCTATTGAGGGGAAGATAGGACCTCGATTTTCGTACCCTCGTCGCCTCACTGGGCAGAAGGGAAACATTTGTATAGCTGACTTAGGAAGAGGCTGTAAGCGGCTCAAGAGGTTCGATCTGATTTGTCCGGACCTGAGAGAGACGCCCCCTGCCCCACATGGGGAGCCGAATTGGGCTTGCTCAGGACCCGGGCTCCGGGGCTGCGCTGGCCAGGGTCGCTCTGTGGCTTGGTCACGGTTGTTTTGTGTCCGTCGTCTCTTTATTAAATCATCTGATTTCATGGAATCTCGGAATCATGGAATCTCACGGGGCAGTCCCATGCGTGCTCCGACCGCTCCAGTCTTCCCAGCTTCTCTGCCTGAAGGTGGGAAAGTTCCCCACCCAAAGAGGCAACCCAAAACACTTTTGGACTACTGTAATTTTTAATGAAGTTCTTCCTTATAGGAAACCTAAATTTGTTTTTCTGAAACTAAAACCCACTGGTCCAAGTTCAACAGTAAGGGAAAAGGATTGCTAGAAGAACCAGCTTAGCCAGCTTCGGGATGATAGCCCTTAAGATACATGAAGGCCACTATCTTGTTCCCCTAAACACCCCCCGAACCCCGAACCCCCCCCCCTAAAAAATATTCTCTGAGTTAAACTCTTCGTTTTCTTCAAGCTTCCTTTAGCCTGAGGCCCTTCATCATCCTGGACACTTCTGGACACTTCAAAACTTGTCAGTGGCCTTCCTAAAACGTCCTTCATTCCTCTTCCCCCAACTAAACACGGAATGTATTTCAAATTAATAATTAAAATAATTCCAACCATGTTCTATCATCTCCCTAGTGCTATACCCTGCCTCTCCTGAAGACCTCTAGTAATGAGAAATTCAGTAACCCCAAAGCAACCAATTCCACTTCTTAGTAGCTCAGAATCAGGCATTGTTAGGACTGAATAATAGTTTAGAGATCATTTAATCAAACCCTGTTACTTTATTAAAGAGGGAAATTAGGTTAGTAAAACTAGTTAGTAACCAAGTTGAGACTAGAACCTATTTCCTGACAGTCTGACCAATTCCCTTCCACTACATGACACAATTGTTATTTATTACACGGGAATTTGCTTTCATATAAATTCTGCTTATTATTCCTTATGCTATGTGGTGTCAAGCAGAACAGATCTAATCCTGCTTCCATATAACAATTCATCAAATACTAGAAGACAGCTGTTGTGGCCCCATAAGGTTGTTTTAAGACCTGAATTTGATGTTACACACTGCAGCTCAAATTGGAAAAGAAAAAAATGTGTACCATCAAGCTGATTACCCTACAATCAGTAAATTTTATTCGTATTCATAAACTGTCACTTGCTGTGGGTATATAATAGAGGTATTTAGATTATATTATAATAGAGGTATTTAGAGGTATATAATAGAGGTGGGTATTTCAAGTCACACTATTTAAGTGTGAAAGTCAGCTCTTCCACTTAGCAGGTTTGTGCCCTTGAACTCATATTAATCTCAATAAACCTGTTTCCTCATCCATAAAATAGATTATTGAACTTAATGAACTCTAAAATAACATTCAACTCTATAATTATTGTTGGGGGGGGGGACGGGATCCTGATAGGTTCAACAGGGCGTCTGGAAAGAATTCAGCTCAGCCTTTCTTGGAATTAGAGTTGAGAAAGTTTATTAATATGCCATTACAGCGGGCAAGAGTCCTTTAGGGGACCTGTGAGTGAGAGAGGTACATGCTTTTACTTTTAAAGGGTAAGGCTGCCATTGTCTGGGCTGACCGGAGGGAAGGGACCTCAATGCATAGATAGTTTAGATAAGATTTGGGCCAAGCCGGAGGAGACATGAGGATTTGGGCCAGACCCGAGGAGACTTGAGGGATTAAGAAAGAAGGAAGGATTCCCAAGGTGTTGCCTAGGCCTAGTTCGGATAGGGGGAAGGGGCAGAGTCGGTTGGGAAAGGAATTTTACAGATAACAATTTTACAATACAAATTGCAGTTACAATTTCACAGACTGGTTTCACAAGTTGGTTTCACAAATTGACCTAGACCCCAGGTACCCCATCATGAGGAGTTTTGTTTCCACAGGATTAAAAGTCCTCCTATCTTTGAAAGATAGCAGAATGTGGGTCAGAGATGATTGGTTCTAATCAGAGCTAGGATCTAGAAGAGCCAGGCTTCTGATCAGGCAGGGAGTTAAGAGCTTGTACACATGCTTGATGAGGTGTTTGAGGGGAGCATGACATGGGCAGGAGGTTGCACCTAGCCAATGGAGAACAAGGTGGGAAATTCGAATGGAGTCAGCATAAAAGGGTTTGAATTTAAGTCCCTATGCTCCATTAAAGGAGCTACTCTTTTATTCAGAAAGAATAAATGTAAAATAAATGTAATGAAAACCTTCCTGGCTTTTCAACAAATATTCCTAGACTAAGGATGTCTCTCACACTTTCCCACACTGGTTACACTTTTACTAATATTTCACCAGTGACAGAGTAGTTGAAATATTCCTTGCTTTCCATCACCACTTCCAGGGTCTCTACCACCATTACTTAATAACCTCTCCTCCTTTGAGATTCACTCAATTCATATCTATTACCCAATCAGTATTCTTGTAGCTGTTGTATACCACCAGTGCTTCTTAAATTGTGGGCTGTGACCCCATATGGGGTTGAGAAAAATTGGCAACAGTAAAAGGTTTTTGAACATGCCAAAACCAAAAATTAATTAAAAATCAAACACGGAGGTGATGGGGGACGGGATCCCAATAGGTTCAGCAGGAACCCTGATCTCATCCAAGACCAGGAAATCTGTAAGGGCATCTGGAAAGAATTCAGCTCAGCTTTGCTTGGAGTTAGAGTTGAGAAAGTTTATTATTATGCCATTGGGGGGGGGGCGGTGCAAGAGTCCTTTAGGGGACCTGCAAGTGAGAGGGGTACATGCTTTTACCTTTAAAGGGTAGGGCTGCCATTGTCAGGGCTGACAAGGCATAGACAATGCATAGACAACAAAGGTCAGAGCTGACCAAGAGAAGCAGGTGAATAGATAGTTTAGATAAGATTTGGGCCAGGTCGAAGAAGACAAAAGGCAAGGATAAAGGAGGGTGTGGGCCAGGCCCAGAAGAAATGAAGAGATTAAATAAGAACAAAGGGGTCACAGGGTGTTGCCTAGATGGAGTGTGGGATAGGGAGAAGGGCAGATCTTAAGGGTGGGAAAGGACAAATTACAGCTTCACAGACTGGTTTTACAAGTTGGTTTGACCTAGACCCCAGGTACCCCATCAGAGGTGCTTGTGTTTCATGGAGGAACTTCACTGCAGCCTTGGTTCTGAACACAAAGCACAGCATTTTGCACTACACATGCCCTCAGGCCACACAAAACTGAAACCAGTAAAGTTGTTGTGAGTGGAAAAAGTTTAAGAAGCCCTGGATAGATTTCCCAGACACTTTCCTATGGTCCTCAATTCAGTTACCTGGCTCAGTCTTTCTTCCTCAGTTCCTGCCTTGTAGTAGGGGACATTAACATACATATTGATATTCTCTCCAATCCCTAACCTCACAGTTGCCCAACTTATTCATTGTCCATGACCTAATCCTGTATTTCACCTTAGTTATACAAAGAGATGGTCATACCCTTGTGTGGGGTACGGGGATCCCCAAAATCCCCTACCCCCAAAAAAATTAAAAATCAGAGGTATCTTGAGGAAAGAGGAGGAAGTTTTAATCCTGTGTTTAATTCCTTTCAAGAAGAGGGTGTCCCTTCTATCAATATGAACCAGCAGAATGAGACGTTACAGAAAACTGAACTAGAATTTATACCCTAACTTTCCCTTCTCCCATTAGCTGGGAGGTGGGCTTACAAAGAACAAGGAAATAGGGGATAACCAATCCAAATATACCTGCCTTTATTTGGCAAATGCCAAAGTAAAGAAGGGGGAAGGACTCTAAGAGATTCCTAAAATTCCTGGAGGGCTTAAGGCTGATTGACAGCAAGGGAAGGGGGGAAGGGTCCTAGGACCCAGGACTCAGGTCTGTCCAATCTTA
>NW_027186446.1:78350-135316 GCF_028583685.1 Petaurus breviceps papuanus | reverse complement strand
ATTCTTCCAATATATTGTTAAACCAATATGGGGTCTGCAATCTCTTCTGCATATTTCTTTTATCTGGGCTGGGGCTTGGCCTATCTCCTATGCCCCCTGAAGGTGGGGCAAACTTGGATACAAAGATTCAGATTCAGAAATACCTGCAGGGGTGGTTTCTGCTTCCCTGTTCATTCTAATGCTAAGTACCTTTTCTTGGTACAGCTTATGCAGCTCTTCAGTTGGAATACCATCTATTCTTCTAAAGTCCACCCCTGCTCTTAATAGAGCAGTGAACAGTTCCCTTCTTGTGGGTCTATTTTGTCTCTGAATCCTCTGGCTGTTTACTCTTCTCTCTCGAGGCAATTTGTCTTTTTCCCATTCCCCTAAATCGCTTAATTGTGAAATCTTATCCAGCACCTCTGAAAGAGGGTGCCCTATTTCTCCAATTAATAGAGTCAGAATTAGGTGCTTATATGCAGGAGGAGCCGTCTTCACTATGATATTTCTATGAGGAACTCCTAGGGGGGTATCATAATATGCATTTGCATCTCCAATCAGGATAGCAGTTTTCATTACCTCATCCTTTAGCTTTCTCATACAGTCTCTAAGTGAGTACCAGGGTCTGTCTCCCCTAGGCCACATAGATTTAGTAGGATATTGCTTTTTGCATCCCTCTGCAGCTAAAGCTAGCAGATTAGTTTTGTTGTTACCTCCTTGCATATGGTGATCCCTAAAAGCTTGGTGTACAAATGGATTCTGATACTTATGAATTTTAAGTAGTCCTCACTGTCCAGTGTTATTCCTCCTGCGCCTTCATCAGTGATTCTTACTATCCAAGACACTAAAGACTCCCCCATTCTTTGGGTGAATCTACTCAATATATTGGTGATCTCCTGTTGAGTGAAATCCTCAACTCTGGTTTGCCCCTGTGGTTCTCCTATCTTCTTCTTCGTATGGGGAGAGCTTCTACATTAGAAGATTCCTCATCTAACCTTGCTCCATTCTCCTCACACACATTCTCCTGGAAGCTGTCAGGGCAACTCTGCCCAGCTTGTACAAAAGCTGCATGCACATTCCTTCTGCTAGTTTTTTGCTTCCTTTTAGCTACATGAACAGTAGCTTGGTCCTGGACCACAGGAGTCCCTCTAGTTTGCTCTTCTGAATGCTGTGACACAGAAGAATCCTCAGGCAAACCAGCTGACTCCCTAGCCATCCGATCTCTCTCCTCCAGCAGCTTATCCCTACTCTTACACATAAGGTGATAACTTGTTAGAAGCACCCAGCCTCTCCTGCACACTCCTGCCAGTTCTTTGCCTGGTTCTATGGGTATTCCTTGCAAACATCTTTCCAAATCTCCAGGTTCTCCCTCTTTTAGCCTTGGTTCCCAGTTTTCACAGGGCCCTGTGCTTTTGGCCCATTCTCTGGCTAGAGAGGAATAAGGCAAATCCTCCCATCCTGGAATAGCTATTTCTCCCTCTAAAGCCCCACTGCTTCCAAATAGAGGACTGACATTTTCTGATCCCACCCTTATCACCAAATGTATCAGCAATGCAATATTCACAATGCCTATGGAAATTACAGATATGCTGATGTAATTATCCATCACAAAATATATCAGGCTTGCTATATGGGGGAATAAGCTAGAAAATTTATTAAAATACCAAAAGACTGAGTCCCAAAACCAGAAAGTAAAAGCCATCAGAGTAGTTATGAAATTGGCACAGGTAGATAAAGTAGAAAGCACCCACATTCTCAAGCCTTTAAAACAGAACAGGCTACCTCAGGCAAAGGTCCTCCTCTCCCCACTCACAGCAACCACCCAGCGTCCAGGAAGCACGCTCCCAGGAGCTCTGGCCCCTGGCAGTCCTCAGCAGGAGTCCTTAGCAGAAATTCTGGGTGACTCAAAAAGGGGTTTGCACTGCTGCTGCCTCTGCTGCTGCTGCCGCCGTCATCGCCACCACTGCTAGCCACCGCAGGAACTCTAGTTTGGCTTCCGCTTCCTCTTGCTCCTCCCTTTCCTGCTTCGTCAGCAAGTCCAATGGGGCATGGAAGATCTTTAAATCCCATAACCCTTACACCCAGGAAATTAATCATTAAAATATAGCACATTTAATTGTACTATCCAATATGCATTTCACCTTTACCTTGACTCTGAAGTGTCTAAACTAAGTCAGATTTGCCTTGGGTGCATCTTTCTGTTAGTGGTTATCCCCCATAAATATTACAGTAGCTATTGGATGGCTCTCCTACCACATAACAAGCACTGAATCATTCTTCAATCATAAATTCTCATGCAAAAAAACACAAAGCAGATGAGGTAGCCAGATCTTTAAAGTTCTAATTCAGGCTTACCTAGACAAGCACATGCTCAAGCTGCTATATGGAAAAAATCAGCATAAATGCCAAGGGCTGTGGGGAGAGGAATTTCATTCTCCCTTCACAGGAAGTTCCAGAGAGACTTTTATGCCCCATTTCTATAGAGGGGAAGAAAAGATTAAGAGAAGTCATCTCTGCCATTTAGTGGGCATCTCTTGGACAATAAAGGGATCACTACATTATCTTGAAGTGTAGATCCTTCTGTCCTGAGCCATAAACATCAGAAGGGCGTAGTGATGGATGGTCAGCTGGATAGGTCATGAATGTTGTAAATAGGATTTCCTCTAGCTACAGTAAGTAGCTACCTACCTGCAGCAGGAGGGGAAACAGGACTGATTATTTCCATTATATATAAACAAATACAAACTATCTACTTGTTCAGTCTTTTTTTCAACTGTGTCCTACTCTTTATGACCCCATTTAGGGTTTTCTCGCCAAAGATACTGGAGTGGAGTGGTTTGTCATTTCCTTCTCCAATTCATTTTATAGATGAGAAAACTGAGGCAAACAGGGTTAAGTTACCTGCCCAGGGTTACACAGTTAGTGTCTGTGGCCAGATTTGAACACAGGAAGAAAGGCCCATGGCTCTATTCTCTGCACAACCCAGGCGGCCCAGAAACTACTGGATAAATACAAAATAACTTGGGAGGAAAAGAGTACAACTAGGGGATGGGGGAGAGGGGGCAGAGAAGGAGGAGGAGTCTTGCACTCTGTGAACCAGACAAACTGAGTTTCTTTTTCTTCACACATGACACTCTATCTCCTGTCTTTATGCATTTTCTTTGGCCATTCCCCATACCTGGAATATATACTCTCCTCACCTGTGATTCATAAAATCTCTCCCTTCTTTTAAGATGCAGCTCAATCACCTTCTGTAGGGAGCCTTTCCTAATCCCCTAGTTGCTAGTGTCCTGCCTCCCAAACTACCTACTCTTTAACGACTTTGTATTGCTTTTTATTACTCAAAATTTATTCTGTATATAATTATGAATGTATTTGTTGCCTCATAAGAAGCTCCTTCAGAGTAAGGACAGTTTCATTCTTTGTATTTGTATCCCTAGTGACTTTGCACAATGCCTGGCAAACAGCGGGAGCTTAATAATTAATAAAATAATAATAAAATAAGCTTTGTTGATTAAGAAGGGGTTCCTGTAGGAGGAAGCATTTGAAATAAATCTTAAAGGGAGCTAGGTATTCTAAGAGGTTAAGATGATAGAGAGAACATTCCAGGCATGGGGCAGCTGGTGCACAGGTGCAGACTCAGGAGACGTAATATCTATCTTGTCTAGAATAGGAAGTAAGTCATTTGGACTGGATTATGGAAAGTGTGATGGAGAATAGTGTGTCAGCCTAAATATATAATTCAAACCAGATGGTAAGAAACTTGAAATATCTAACAAGAATTTGTATTTTTTAAGAGGCAGTAGGGAGTCACTGAAGCTTCTTGAAGTGGAGTGACATGAATAAATGAATGAAAAAATGATTAAGCATTTATGTGCTCTGAATGCAAATAGAAAAAGCAAGACAAGCTATGAGAAGACATACCCAAATCACCCCTTTGCATAGATGGGAAGTCCACAAATGTTGCACATTGTACATATTTCAGACTTTTTTGATGTATTAATAAATTAGGCTGATTTTTCTTTTTTTTTGTATTTAGAAAAAAAAATATTTGCTCTATAGGATGGCTCTTGAGGAAGGGATGGGTGAAGGATACTTGGGGGAAACTACAGTAACATAAACCCCCAAAGATATCAACAAAAACTTATTAAAAAAGAAAAATGGTCCCTGCTCTCTAGGAGCTCACACCCTAATTATATTAATAAAAAGAGGCAACACCTTATGGAAGAAAGTTCAGCTTCAGAGCACACTGAAAGGTCCAGAAGTCCTAAGGGTTCAGTGATGGGGAAGATGGCAAAGCCTGAAGTTCTTAGGTTATATAAGTAGATTGTATGACAGTACATGTAGATTTACAGGATGGAAAGGCAAGGCAGACAGTAAGGCCTTTTGCTTCTCTATCTTATGAGAACAAATGGAGTTGTTGACTTCTTACTCATCCAAGCAAGTCCTGTGAGCAGTCAAGCAGCCTAGGCAAAGGGAGGAGGGTACTAAGTTTTCTTGCTGCCTAGTGTCTTCAGTAGGTTTTGGGGATGCTACTGCTTGTAGATCTCCAAGAAAAGGGAACCCACCACCTCGAGACAAGACAATCTATTTTTGGACAGCTCTAATCCTTAGGAAATTGCACCTGACACCAAACTTAAATTGGTTGCTTTGCATCTTTCATCCATTGTTTTTGCCCTCTGGGGTTAAACCAAACAGGTGTTATCCTTCTTCTGCATGGGAAATAAGCATTTATTAATATGCTACAAGCTTTACAAATACTTCATTTGATACTCACAACAACCCTGAGAGGTATATACTATCATCCCCATTTTGCAGCTGAGGAAACTGAAGCAGTTAAGTGACTTGCCCAGGGTCACACAGCTAGTAAATGTCTGAGAACAAATTTGAACTCAGGACTTCCTATCTCCAGACTCAGTGCATTATTCACTATACCATCTAACTGCCCAAAAGTGCAGAAGCTTTTCAAATACTTGAAGATAGCTATCATTTGCCCCATTGATTCTTCTCTGCCCAGCTCCATCAATCAATCCTCCTTTGTCATAGACTCCACTTGGGAGGAAACAATTATTCCACATATTTTATATCTTGGAAAATTACTTAATTTCCCTCACCATTCTGGTTGCCCTCCTCTGGACACTATCAATATTATAAACCATAGTGTTCAGAACTGAACAAAGTACTCTGGATGAAGTGTGACAGGTGTAATGCAGCCCAAGTTCAAATTCGCTTTTTTGGCTGCTACATCACACTGCTGACTCATAGTGATCTGGTAGTACACCAAAACCCCCAGACCTTTTTCCAGAACTATTGATTCAGAATTATTGATAATCAATAATTATTGATTATCCCATCTTATACTTGTGAAGTTGAACTTTTATACCCCAATGCAAGAATTTATATCCCTTTTACATTTCATACTTTAGCTTGTAAAGAAAGTTTTAGATCATGACTGTCTCACATTGTTAGCTATCTTTTTCAACTTTGTGTCTATAAATAAGCATATCATCTATGCCAGGGGTGGGGAACATGCAGCCTCCAGGCCACATGTGGCCCCCACCCCTGATATATACCTTTTATTCAAGTCACTAAGAAAAATATGAAATAATGAAGAATTGAGCACAGATTCCTGGAGACCTCTAGCTATTGTGACAATGAACCATTAACAAAGACTCTTGAGTTTGGCCATCCAACCAGGTCTGAATACATCTGTCTTATCCTTTAATGCATATCTTTCCATCTTCCACAAGAATAGCATGAGGTATTTTCTTAAATATTTTTGCCAAAATCTAAGGACATTATATGCACAAAATGCTAGTTTAGTAATCCTATCAAAAAAGGAAATGAGGTTAGTTTGGTAGGAGGAAGAGTTTTGATGAAGTGGTAGTTTTTAAACAGTATGATCTGTGAAGAGACTTCTTCACATGCTCCCCTAATAAAAATTACCCCTACAGGGGAAAAAATACCCCTCAGGATCCCTTAGCAGAGAATTCTTCAGAATGGAAACAACCAAACCAGAGACTCACTAAAATAAATTTTCTCCATTGAAAGAAAAAAGAAAAAGAAAAACCTTGTCAAAGGTCTCCTATTTAAATATTGTGTGTGTGTGTGTGTGTGTGTGTGTGTGTGTGTGTGACAGAGAACTCAGCACCCCTATGAAATATTCCACTGAGTTTTTAGATCGCTGTATTGGGAAATTCTTTTCATTGAGCAGGAATCTGTCTTTCTCCAACTACCATCCATTGGTCTTGGTTCTATCTTATGGGGCTAAATAGAATAAATCTAATCCTTTTTCCCTGGGACAAAAATTTGGAGATAGATATCATGTGCTCATCTGATAGGATTCTTCAAGATTTCAGTTTGGAGTTAGACGTTGACCCTAAATCTGAAAACATTTTTTTCAACCAATATAGAAAACTATCCACAATCAACGGTTTTTTTCAGAAAGCACCAGTGTTAACTTATTATGATATTCTAAATTGGAGCTCATGTACACAGTCAAACTACAGAAAGAAATATGCTTGTTTGGATACAGCCATTAGGTGATTTCATTTTGCTTAATAATGTTTAAATTTGTTAGAGAAGCAGGATTGGCAATATTGATACCAAAAAAGAGAACCACAGAAACATTCTAAAAAATGAACAGAGGAAACCAAAAGAAAGTTCAGAAGGAAGCACAGATAATCAGGAAGGTTTTGAAAGTAACATGTGACATTATAAATGGTACTTTGAAAAAACAATATGAAATGAAGATTCAATTTTCATATGCAATATTCTTTTCGCTTTCTGATGTGTATGTGGAAATGCTCTTGCATGTTTAGTTCAAAATTTTAAAGGTATGTGTTAAAAAATAAATTGGAGCTCATGAAATAAAAATTAGCAACTTGTTCTCAATATTATTTTATACTTATTTCATTGTTCATAATGCTAATGTTCATATTTTGGTTTAACAACTGGTAAATTAATTTCTATAGTAGTAGGCTTTGGATTATTGTACAGAGTAGACTATAAATTCTCTCCTACATACATAATATGCAAATATACAGTTAATTCTATAATCTGAAATGAATGTATATATTAATTTGATCTAACACTTTTTGAACCAATTTTTCCCCTAATCTATCATTTATCAAGCATATCAGCAGTTCTATAATTGGCTCTTGTGCTTAGTAGCTAATAAGGACATTATTTCATCATCTCAAAGCTCCAAATCTTTAATTTTTAGTTGTATATATCTGTGGAGTCCCTGCAAGTTTCCAGGGAAATCTTAGCATATACTTCATGGGATGACCCCTAGAGGCTCATTCTTTTTCTATGTTATAGGATTTAACTCTTACTATAGTTTTTCCCCCATAAACTATTTAATATCCCCAGTAAATGGATTGCAGTGCAACTGTTCCTGTCTCTCTCTACATATGGAAAATTCTCTGGGGCCCTAGGGAAGCCCAAGCCAAATTGTCCTTTCAAGTGCCCTCACCCTTTCCCCCACCTTGTCTTGCACTAAAGAATCCCCAAAAGTACAGTTCAGTCCTTAAACAATACAAAATTTACAGTATTTATGGAGGGCCCAAGCCTTCCACAGCTTTCACTGAATTATAACAGGATCATGGATTAGAGCTGGAAAAGTCGTCAAGGCCAGCCTCCTCATTTTACAGGTGGGGCACCTGAGTCATAGAGCTAATGGGCTTGAAGATCACAATTACCCCCAAATGCAACAAGCAAATTTGACAAGGTAGAAAAGAAAATTAAACTAAAATAATTAACAAGTGAAAAAGTTTTTTAAAAAAGGAAATATTCACCTTCCCCCCTCAGAGGGGAACATTACCAGAATAGAATACTTGGGATCTTTCTATAGGGATTAGTGACCTGGGGTGAACTGGAAGTTATCCCTCTTAAAAATTCTTCTGGGTTCCTGCAGCAAATGGCATCTGATGTTTCCCCATGTGCTTCAGCCAATGCATGGGGCAATCCACATTGAGTTCCAATTCTCATCCTACATTAGGACAAAAGGAGCTAACTCAAAAAGAAAGCATATTCAAATGAGCCTGGAACACATAAGGGGCTCCCCAAAAGAATTAAGTGATGGAGTTTATAAAACTTGGATTTTCAGATTCCAGATAAGTTCCCCGGGTATGACAATAAGAACTACAATTAGGTTCAAAGAGAGTAGGGAGCTTTCCATCTCCCACTCTGTAAAGTGATCCTCTCAGCTTTGTACCCATTTATATGGACCAGGCTCAGTTCTTGGAAAACCTGACCTCTAAAGAACAGGATTAGAACCTTTTTCTCACTTAAAAGTTTGGTTTGATTTGTGTTCTAGAATCTCCCTTTATGAAGTTCTGATGCAGCTTTCATGCAGCCTCCTCCCTCTTTAGCCATTATAGGGGAGAAACCAAGGGTCTACCCAAGGTTTATTGTGTTACCCCTAAGGAATAAATCCTTCATAAGCATATACTTCCCCAGAAATGGTCTGAGAAACAAAAGCAAACTCTTCTGGTAAGCCCATGTCCACACATGCTCTATGAGGTACAACCCCCATTACACATGAAACAAATTTCCATTTATTATAAGTGTTTTATTCAAATCATATATACCATTACATATTTCCCCTGAGAAGTTTATAATTATTTCATGTATATATGTTAGAATTCTTATCCTGTATTTACTGTAGTATAAAAAAATTTACTAGTGAAGATTAATTACATTTGATTTATTATGAGTTAAAAGTATTAGTCATTATTTTAAAATATACATTTAATGCCACTGGTACTTTGGTCATTAAAAAACCCAAATAGAGAAACTCATCAGTTCACCTACCCAAGTTAAAACCAGTTTGATTTTTCCTCATATTGTAAATAAATACTATCTGTAATCAGTGATATAGAAAATATTTAGTGATAATCTAAGAACAAAACTAACAAGTTGTGAGATATCTATTTTTGCTATGTGAGCTACCTATAGCTAGCTCGTCTATATCCCTTCCAAATTCTGCTTTGTATGTATTGATTATTTATGGAGACAGAGTCATATAGAGAGCTGGCCTTGAGGTTGGGAAGACCTGGGTTTATGTGTTACTTCTGATACAAACTGGTTATATAAGTTAACATCTCACTTTTTTTTTTTTATTCCCAAGTGGTTTTTTTTTTAACATCTCACTTAATATTCCAGTTCCCCAGGCAACTCTAATACTATACAATGGAGAACAGCTGTTGATCTGCATTGGTGGAGGAAATTTCCTCATGAGGAGTTCTCTATACTGATGAAATTACAGATCCAGGGCAAAGAAAAAGTCACTCATTACCATGTGGCTTAGAATAATGGTTTTACTAAATAAATAGAACATTTGTTTGCAGGGAAATAAAACTATTTGCCCCAATACAAAAAAAAAATATTTTCAAAGCTATTTTTCAGATTACTATGTTAAATTTCTTTCTAGTTCTTTAAAAACATGAGATATTTTCCATTTCAATCCATTTCAGGGTTGTTCTTGAAGAGATACTCTGCCTATAATTGAAATAAAAAGAAAGCAGTCATTTTCAAAACGTTTCTTATTAGATATGTTTTTGTACAATTAATGGTTAGGAATTTTATGACAAAATTATTAAATATATTATGACAAAATTAAGGTTTTGTATAAGTTGTCAATATATTTGAGGCTCTAAACCAAATGATAACAAACATTTCTCCATATTAATTAATTTAGGTTCTTTGTTTTCAATTGAGATACCTTCAGTGTGTGAACTACATGCTAAATGGAGGATTTAAGGGAAGGCATGTATATTGACGGACATGAAGGACGTGTCCATCACAAAAACTGACAAAGTGAATGGGTTTTAGAGACCCAATAATGGAAAGGGTACCTACATCACTGAACTCAGGGATCCATTTTCTTTTTTTTTTTTTTTTCCCGTCAGAAATGTCATTTATTACAGAGGTCAGAAGAAGGATCACCAGGGACAGTCACTGTAGGGGGAGGAGGCAGATCAGGGCTCCAACACTAATTGGAGGGGAGGAATTCAAGGCTGGGGGAAATCGGGGAGGGGGTGCCCACGTGCTTCAGTCCCATCTAATGCCTCCAGATAGAGGGGTCCCCCTGGCTGCCAAGTCTCCCTACTGCTTCCAGTTTTAGGAGGAGGCTGGGGAGAGAGTGTAGTGTGAGCAGGTCAGGTTAGGGCTGAGGCTGGGGAGGAGGGGGAGGAACGGTCCCTCCCTTTCACATGCACTCACAATACTGATCTCCTGGAGGTTGAGAGGAGGCGGGCATCCCCCTCCCCATTTTCTAACATCTATTTTCAAGATGGCATAATTTTTTTTTTAAGTTAACTGTTTTCTTACCAGAAAATCGACAGGATCATCTGGTCTGACCTTACAACATTCATTCAGGCCTCTCATGAGTGTTGGCATCACATTTGTCATTAAATAGTTTCTAAGTGGAACAGATTGTGCCTCAAGTAATTCTCTTTCTTCTCTTTTTACTTCCTCTAGCCGTTTATTCTGCAAACAGAATATTTGAGAAAAAAACTCAATGAAGTATCAAATATCAATGATATTTGATCAAATTATTTTAATTTGATATTAACAAATTGATATGAACAAATTAATGTTTTAGACCTTGGAGGTTGTAGGAGACTAAGGCATATGGTTCAGGTTGTGAACCAACACACACACACACACACACATACACGGGGGTGGAGGGGAGAATTGGAGGGGAGAAGAGAGAGAAGGTGGTTTATATCTTTTCTTGGGAGCAGCATTTCCTTCTTCCCTTCCTGTTCCAAGGCAGCATGACATAATGAACAGAACACTGGATTTGAAGTCAAATCTGCCCTTAAAACATTTACTAGCCATGTGGTAGAGAAGAAAATAACATTGTACCTGGAATCAGATGACCTAGTTTCAAAACCTGGCTTGGTTACTTATTATCTTTGTGACCTTGTACAAAGCACTTATCTCTTGGCCTCAGTTTCCTCATCTATAAAAAGAGGATTATCACAGCACATACCTCACGGGTGACAGTGAGGATCAGTGACCTTTAATGCATTATGTAAATGTCTGCTAGTATCTTCTGCAGTGAACAATATAAATGATCTACCTTGTGTAGATGGCCCCATCCTGCTTAGAAGCCTTTAAGAGTAATGCTAATTGTCACAGCTGATGCTTCACTACTTTCCCTCCATTTACCACTGCTATCATACAAAGCAGCTATTTTATCCCAATTTTATACCAGGTCACAGTTACAATGATCATGTATCCCAGATTTTCTGGGACAATACACACTTCAAAGCTGATTTGAGTTTATAATAATGACATATCTTTTGTCAGACTACATGCGCCAATTTTTGGTTCAAAGACTATAGTCAGTGTATCCAGTTAATACTTCATAATATGCTACTAAACCTGTGGAGCAGTTCAAAACCCAGCTATAACCTATAAATAAGAAAGTATTTATTGAGTTCCTACTATGTGTCAGGTACTGGTAGACCTGTGAGTGATGAGGGTTGGACGAAGTCCAGGAACCCCATGACTGAAGGTCCCTGACAGGGTCAGGGCCGTGTGGAATGAATTCTTGGACTCAAGCTTTCTTCAAGTCAAGGTGGCAAACGTTTATTGTTAGGCTTTTCAGCAGGCAAGAGTTCTTAGGAAACCTGCAACTTTAGAGGGGTATAGGTAAAGTTTATATAGGATAAACTATAGTAAAACATGTGCCAAATATGCTAACTAGGTGATTCAGGGCAGGATTAGGGAGTGGTCAATTCTTAAAGGAACATGCACTTTTAGTATCTACTTAGTAGGTATTTTACCCAGAGTTCACTGGGAAATAGCCCAAGTGGGGGCTACATGGAGGTGTGGTTTTAGGCCTAAAATGTCACTAAGTCAACTAGTGATCCAGGCTGACTGGGAAATACCCAGGCTTCCCCCTTCAATGTCTTGTTAGACAAGATAAACTTAAGAGAGTATACATATGTCTAAGTCCAGGATACATGTGGTCAGTGAGTAGTAATTATCTTTACAACCCATTACACAGCCAGTTCAGCCAGTATACAGCTTGTTCAAACTAGTAAATTCTATAGGTGCAGCTGGCTACTCTATTAGAAAGAGAGATAAGTGTTTTGCTAAGACACAATGTCCTGTTTTGCTAGAGAGAATATTCTAGAGTCAGTGTTTTGAAGCCAGGGAGAGATGTGATTTTGGAACTGGGGTTCAAGCACAGGCACCCAAACACCCCATCATGGGGATATAAAGACAAAAATGGAAAAGCCCCTGCCTTTAGGGAGAGTATATTCTATTAGAGAAGATACATTTACATCTATAAGAAACATCATACATCTATAAGTAAATTAATACAAATAAATACTAGGTAATTTGGTGTGGGAGGTTACCAGCTTGAGGGGACAAAATGTGGTGAGAATTTTTAAAAGCCTCATTGGTAAGGGATACTTTAAAAATGTAAACCCAAAGTATAAAAATGTCAATGGAACTGAACTAAAGTGTTGTAGAGAACAATAGAGTGAAGGCTATTTCTGAAAGTCCATCTTCTTTAAGCATTTATCTTTGTCCTGCCTAAAAAAAGTTCCTGAGGGAGAAATTATACAGCACATAGGCATCAATATACTTTGATTACAGAACCAAAATCTCCTTCCCAAAATGATTCTTTATCATGTACCTCTCAAAGTTTTCTGCTTGACTTTTAAGGCTTTCCATAAATTGACTCTAAGCCTAACTCTCCAGCATTATTTCCCACTATTTTTCCACACATATCTTCTCCTCTAAGGTGTGGTTTTTCTCAGTCAGGCTGTTGACTCTCATTTCATAATTTTCTTGCATCGTTCTCATTTCTCTTCCCAATTTTTCCTCCACTTCTCTTATGTGCTTCTTAAGGTCCTCTATGGCCTGTAACCAGCTTGTATTTTCCTTTGAAGCTTTTGGTGCAGGAGTTCTGACAGAGTCTTCCTCCTGTTCCATGCTTTGCTCCTTTTTGTCCCCCAAATAAGAGTCTAATGTTGGAATCTTCTGTTTGCTTTATTTCCTTTGCCTAGTCATGTCACCCCTCAGTCACTTGACCCCTGGGCTTTTTGCCACAGTAGGACTCTGCCACCAGACAGGGGAGCTTTCATCCCAAATGCTGGGGTTTTCTCAGCTGCCAGAGGTATTAGATGGGTGTCCTCTCTGAGGCCTCCACAGGCTCTGGCAAGCTGGACACACACCCCAGGACCTCCACCCTAGACTGCAATCCAGATCCAAGCAGGTTAAAGAAAGAGTGATTACTCCTCAGACTGGTTGCTTGGTCCCCCTACAGTCTGCAGGCCAGGAGCTGAAGCTGCCATGTAGCACTGGCTGGCTGGCCATGCTGGTGTCTCAGTGGCTTCTCACCCCAGGAAGGCAAAAGCCGAGGCACTACCACTTACTGGGTCCCAAAGTCCAGACTGCACTGACCTCTCACTTTGTCCTTTGCATCTATGTGTTGATAATTCTGGAAACGGCCACAGCTGCTGCTGATCTCCATATCTTCTCCTCTAATTAAGATGGTTTCCCAGCTGGCCTGTCACATTAAGCCAAATTCCAACTCCTGGTCTTTGTTCATACTATTCCCCCTCACCTGAAATATTTTCTACTTTCTTAAAGGTAGCATAGCATACTGGAAAAAGGAGTAGACTTGGCATTAAGAGAGACCTGGGTTTGAATTCTGACTATGGCACATATTAATAGGGACCCTGGGGTACTTTATCTAACTTCTCTGAGTCTCATTTTTTTCTCATTTGTAAAGTAGGGATAATAATATCTCTATCACCTAACTCAGAGGGGTGCTATGAGGATCAAATGAGAAAACCTATGTAAAGTACTTTAAAAATCTTAAAGCACTATAAAAGTGTTCACTATTATATTTATTATTATTCCTCTCTGACTATCCAAATAACTATCCACATTTCAAGGTTCACCTCTAGCATGTAGCTCTAACTGATAATGATCTTGTGTTTTTTTTTCTGCAAACTCCTACTTCAATTACATTCAGTATTTAAACCATAAGATCATAGTTTAGAGCTGAAACATACTTCAGAGGTCACCTAGTCCAATCCCAACTTATTTTATAGGGGAGGAAACTAAGACCCAGTGAGGGTCATAAAGGTCATAAGTATCAGAGACAGAATTTGGACCTAGGTCTTCTGACTCTAGAAACAATGCATTTATTTTTCATATGTGTATGACATGTCTCCAGAAAGAAACTGTATAGGGCAGGGGATTTTCATAAACTGTAAAGCTTCATAGAAATATGAGCTATTTGACTCTAATGCCTGGCACAGGCCTCACTACCTCAACATCTCTGAAGACTTATGAAGCATTTCCTTCAAAACGGCCTTGTGAAGTAGGTAATTTAAGTATTATTATCTCCACTTCATAGAAAAGGAAACTGAATCTGAGAGTCAAAGCATTATGCTGAGGGTCACATGACCCTTCATACATTCAAAAAGCATTTATTAAATACCTACAGTGTGACAGACCCTATGCCAGGGCCTGGCTAAAGACAAAACCCAAACAGGATAGGAGGTAGTGTGCTCCAGACCTGGATGAACATGCCTCTGCAAAGGCATGGAGATATAACATGGAACACTGTGTACTAATGAACAACAAGCAGGCCACTCTGGACAAAATGCAGTCTGTGTGAAGAGGGACAATAAGCCTGGAAAGGGAGGCTGGAGCTTGGCTGTGAAAGGCTTTAGATGCCAAAGGGAGTATTCAATCCTGGAGGTAAGACAGAAGGAGTGACATAGTGAGATCTATGCTATAGGAATATCACTTTTGAGACCAATTAGGTGGCTGCAAGTAATGTCTAGATGAAATGAGATGATCAGGACCTGAACCAAAGTAATGGCTGTGTGAATGAGGAGGGGTTGTTACATGTGAGAGATGTGCAGGTAGAAATAATAATACTTGACAACTGATTAGCTGAGGAAAAGGAAAGGGTCTACAGTTTTAAATCCAAATGGCTGGAAGGATGGAGGTGCCTTCAACAGAAATAAGGAAGTCAGGAAGAGGGAAAGATTTGGCGGACTGCATAATAAGCTCTGTTTTGGACATACAAACTTTGATATGCTTAAGGGACACCAACTGGAGACATATAAGGTAGCTAGCAATACAGGGATGGCATTCAGAACAGTGAATAGGGTTACCTGTATCTGCATGTGTATCTATACATCTATACCTATACGGATATTTATGCTCACACACATTTACATACATATATGAACATGTGTGAATATATCCCCATACCTATATCCATATATTTGACTGGGAGTCATCTACACAAAGGTTGAAAGTGTAGATCACTGAGCTGAGCTGATAAGATCAAGTAGCGAGGACAGGACTCAGGATATAGTGCCTCACCATACTTCTAAAACCTGCACCTAGGAATTAAGCATATGGAGAAGAGTGACATTATTACCTCTGGGTAAGTAGAGCAAAAGTTAAAAGCTCCATCTAGCTCTTTTCAGTCTTATTCCTGGTAAGAGATGGTAAATGATGCATGGGAGTAAAAAAAAAAAAAGATACTGAAATGAATTTTTTCACTTTAAGTCAAAGAATCTGATTGAACCCTTTGTGTAGCAGTATAAGACAGAAAGTTCAAAAGAGAGGCTTAAGTGCTCTGATGCTATGAGTGGATAGATGACTCCCAATCTATCCACTATACCACATAGGAGGAAAGACTTTTAAAAGCTGAAGGCCCACAAATAACAAAAAGGAGCAGTAGCAGGGAGACCAAACAGAGAAAGTATCAGATGACCTGAACTCAGGAGAGTGGTTCATAGTCTGATGATATCACCAGTAGACATTTTTAGCTCTGTTGAAAAGGTAAGTAGCAACACTTGAGGAAAAGAAGCACTCCAGAACAGATGCTACTTTAAGAGTAAGACTTGGTTACATATAACTTCTGATCACTGGTGATTCTGGGCCACTTTTGTTCTTTATTATGTGTGTCCCTTTATACACATTCCCCTTTTATGTACATTTCCTTTTTATGCATATTTTTTTTGGCGCCAATTTAAAATAGATTTTATTCTCCAAGACAATTGCATTTCCACTTGTTTACAGTACTGATAAAGTGCAATGTTGTTCACTTCTCTCCTTCTGCACACATTCAAGTATTCAGAATGCCCAGATTTACACAGTAATTTAAATGTTACTTTTAAACCGCTACTGCCTTGGCTACAAATTTGAGACCTTCAATTTTTGGAAAGCTGTGTGGAATGCTCTTTCTGGTGTTTTTAGTCGACCTCTTCAATGGTGGATCCAGAAGAAGCATCTCCAGATGGGGCTGCTGCACCCCCTGGGAACCCACCTCCTGCACTATCAGCTTAGTAATAATGGGGTTGCAGACCTTCTCCAATTCTTTCTGCTGATGCTCAAATTCTTCCTTCTCAACAGTCTGGTTCTTATCCAACCAGTTGATTATTTCATTACATTTGTCAAGGATCTTCTGTTTGTCTTCACCAATTTTGCCTTGCAGTTTTTCATCCTCTACAGTTGCTTTCATGTTGAAAGCATAAGATTCAAGAGAATTCTTGGAAGACACCTTGTCTCTTTGCTTTTCATCCTCAGCCTTGTATTTCTCAGCCTCCTGGACCATACGCTCAATGTCTTCTTTGCTCAGATGTCCTTTATCATTGGTGATAGTGATCTTGTTCTCCTTGCCTGTGCTCTTATCCACACCAGAAACATTGAGGATGCCATTTGCATCAATGTCAAATGTTACTTCAATCTGAGGAACACCCCTGGGTGCTGGAGGAATTCCTGTGAGCTCAAATTTGCCAAGCAGATTGTTATCCTTTACAGTAAAGATCCCACTGACATTAGGCCCTACTTACCAGACTATATGCTGGTGTACAGTCTCCTGGAATATCTCTACTTAGTGCCCTTTGGCTTCAAGCTCCAGTTAACCAGATCTCCTGCTAGCTTCACAGCCTGATAAAATATCCTCAATCCAAATGGTCAAATGGTCCTTCTTTATTGGTGTTTGTGCTGACTTTCACTCTTTCCTAACATGACCATTCTCTGTGTAGTCTCAGGTTTATGGCCATCTTATCATATAGTTCTACACCAAGGGTGGGGAGCCTGAGGCCTTAAGGCCACATATGGCCCTCTAGGTCCCCAGGTGTGGCCCTTTGACTGAATCCAAACTTCTGTGAAAGGGCCATAACCCAAGTGAAGTTTGGATTCAGTCCAAAGGCCACATTTGAGGACCTAGAGGGCCATACTTGGCCTCGAGGCCACAGTTTCCCCACCTTTGGTCTAGAGTCCTACTGATATCTCTCTTTGGTCTTCTTGATCATTTTTTTAATCTTCTGTCCTTTTAGATTTTTGCTGGAATCTGTGGGAGGGCTGAGCACCTCAACAACCTCTCATGTTCCTATCTTAACTATAAATCTCTTATGTGGTCAGTTTTTATAAAGGTGTGATGTAGTACTAAAAAAAAGTATATTCCTTAACATTCCTATTCAATAATTACCAAAAAACTATATATTTAATTTTTATAATAAGTAGAGCTGATCCTTAATTTATTTCTTGATTTTCTTTCTGTTATATTTATCTAAACCCAAAGAGGATAGTTTTAGAAAAACCTGGGAAGACTTGTATGAACTGAGGTAAATGGCTGAGTCAAGAGAACAATTTAATATAGTATCAACAATACTACTTTAACATTGGAAAAATTCTCAGGAGTCATCTATTCCAAATCATACTCAACAAATATCCTTACTGATCCTCATTATAACATGCCCTATAAGTGGCTGGTTATTCAGCAGCTTCTGTTTAAAGACCTTCAGTGAGAACACTGCTACTTACCAAGTTCACAGAAGCTCAGAAACTCGTTCCGATTTTGGATAGTTCTAATTACAAGGGAGATTTTCTTTATATCAAGCCTAAATTTGTCTTTTTGCAATTTCCACTCCTTATTTCTGGTTCTTCCTTTGGGGGCCAACTAGGATAAGTGTAATCTTTCTTCTACATAACAGCTTTTCAAAAACTTGAAGACAGCTGTAATTTTTTACCCCTGAATCTGACCTTCCTCATTTTAGAGATGAAGAAATGGATGGTTTCAATGATTTGCCTGATGTCACATAACTACTCTGGGATTTGAGAACCTATTACAAAGAGTTACTGTCTTTTCAATTAATTTTAAACTAAATTTTTATTTTTTAAATCAATAAAAATCAATTTTCTTTCCTTGTACCCCTTCTCTTTTCTCCTTCTTTCCCTCCTCCCCCCCATTGAGAAAGAAAAATAAAACCCATAATAAACATATATAGTCAAGCAAAACAAATTCCCTCATTGACCATGCTACATATGTGTATGTATATATATGTGTATACATGTGTATGTGTGTATATACACATATACATGTATGTGTGTGCATAGATACACATACATACATATATACATATATATGTCTCTGCACTCTTGAGTCCATCACCTCACTGTCAGGAATTTGGTAGTTTGCTTTATCATGAGTCCTCTGGAATTATGATTGATCATTGCTATTATTAGACTTCTAAAGTCTTTTAGCGTTGTCCTTACAATAATATTATTGTTATATAATTTGTTCTCCTGGTTCAGCTCTCTTCACTCTGTATCAGTTTTTTTTAAACTATCCCCTTCCATCATTTGTTATAGCACAATAGTAATCTACCATATTAATATATTACAACTTATTTGTCTGTTCTCTAATTGACGAGTAGCCTCTCAGTTTTAAATTCTTTGCCACCTCAAAAAGAGTCACTATAAGTATTTTTGTACATATGTATCCTTTTATTTTATCTCTTTGAAGCATGGACCTAATGGGCATTGTCTTGAAGGGTTTAATACTTTTGGGGCATAGTTTCAAATTACTTTCCAGACTGGCTGGAACAGTTTACACTTCCACCAAACTGCATGAATGTACTTGTTTTCCCATAGCCCCTCTAGCATTTGAACCCATTTTCCCAGCATTTTACTTTTTTTGTCAACTTTGTCAGTCTTATGGGTATGAGGTAGAATCTTGCAGTTGTTTTAATTTGTATATTCTAATTGTTAGTGATTTAAAAGATTTTTCCTATGATCCTGGGATCTTTACTCTGGTCAACTGGAGCAGGGGCAAAGGATAGACCAATCCCCAGAGCTCACTGCATAGGAATACAGGGTCAGACAATGCATGCCTTGGAGCAACTCAGAGTCATAGCAAAAGAGAGAGAACCCATTTGAATTCAAGGCACCTGTGACAGGGGGCCCTGTAGAAGGCCTGAAACCAATGCAATCTCCAATATTTGATTGAGCTCTGCCAAGGCCATAGAAGAAGATAGAACTACACCTACCAGGAATTGCACAAGGGACAGGCTAAGGCCAGTACTCACATTGGGTCATCATGAAACTAAAGTAAAAGTCAGAGTTTGGGGAAGAAGGGAGAGCCTAGAATCATTCACAACTTTAGCAGCAGGAGCACCAAGACTATAGAGAGAAAAGGACCAAACAGGAAGTAGCCCACCCAATTCGAGAACCTGGACATAGTACAAAATTCTAATCCCTAAACCAAAGTTATAGATATAAGCAAGTAGAAGAAAATAGTAAATAGTATAATAAGGAAAATCCAAGTTGACAGAAGCCTAAGAGGTTTACCCAGATATGTGAGTAACTCCACAACTGCAAGTAGAGTCCAGGTTGGTCTCAAAGATTACAAGAATGTTTGGAAGAAGTGGAGTAAGAATTAGCAAGTGGAATTAGAATGGAAACTAGGGCTCTTATGGGGAAAATTAGGAGAATAGCTAGGGTAGAAGGCATAAAACTTTATGTAGTAGCAAATTTGCTGAAAAACAGAGTAAAGAAACTATTTAATGATTCCATGAGACAATAAGAAATATTAGAACAAAATCAAAAGATTGAAAAATTAGCAGAAAATGCAAGATAGCTTCTAAGAAAAACAGCTGACCTGGAAAACAGGTCAGAGAGAGAATTTTAAAAATCACTGGACTCCCTAAAGTTAAAAAAAAAGCAAACAAACAAACCTAGATGCAAATTTCAAGAAGTTATAAAAGTGTCCAGATCTAGAAAGACCAGATAGCAAAATGGAAATAGAAAAAAAAATATCCATCGTTACCTCCTAAAAGAAACCCCAACCAGAAACACTAGGAATGTCATGACAAAAATGCTTCAAGCAGCCAGAAAGAAAGATTTTAAGTATCAAAGAAGGATGGTCAGGATCTCACAAGAATTGATAGCTTCTACTTAAAATGACAAGAAATCCTGGAAAACAATTTTTGGAAAGGCCAAAAAATAAAGGCTTACAATCAATAATAGCAACATGCAAGACAAAGGACAACAAAGGAAACTTGAATGTAACACAGAAATTAAAGCATACCCAATGAAAAGACAAGAGCTGAGTAGAAACTTCAACATGTAAACATAAGATTCAAGAGAAATGCATTTGAGCAATTGGAAGAGGATTAAATGCCAATGAAGTGCTTGGGTATCCATGTGGATTAGTTACATAAAGTGAAAAGAAAAGCTGGCTACTTCTTGGGCATCCTATGTTCTTGGAGTGTTGGCTTGGTGTTTTTTTTTTTTTCACTCCTTTTTCCCTCAGCTCCATCCCAGCAGAAAGAGTTCGATGAGCATGCATGGAAGAGGACAATGGGGAAATCAGTTCTGTAGCCAAGTTCCACTATATAGTTACACTACTTGATCTTTCTCTTCTTTGCAGAAGTTTATCAAATATAACAATTACTAATATTCACTCTTCTGACATTCTAATTGAGATAAAAGCCATGATTTAAATAGGCCTAAGCCTCTGTCTTTTTTTTTTTTGGAGGGCATTTGGGGTTAAGTGACTTGCCCAGGGTCACATGGCTAGGTTTTGTGTGTGTGTGTGTGTTAAGTGTCTGAGGTTGGATTTGAATTCAGGTCCTCCTGACTCCAGGGCTGGTGCTCTACTCACTGCGCCACCTAGTTGCCCCACCTCTGTCTTTTTCACATTATATAGCTTGTCCTAACTAGCTCTGTTTCTTTTTCATAGTGCCTTATTCATTAATGATGAAACAAATAGATCAGAACAATGATAATTAAGTTTTATCTAGGTGGCTTTCAATCTAATTAAACATGTATTCCAAATGAAATTTTGGAATAGGAACTCTCTATGGAATGAGGAGAGAAAGAAGACAAGAAGTAGGATGGGAAGGAAATAGTAAAATCATCCTTCATGACAAACTTGAACAGTCATGGTTTCTCTCCCATGCTGGTAGGACCTACATGGTTTATTCCACTCCTCATAGCAGAGCTAGAAGTCCTTCAATCTCTCTTGCCTCTTACTCAAACTTCCCACCTCCCACTGAATTGATGTACAAAATTGATAAATAAAAACAAATAAAACAAAAAAAAGGTAAAAGTTTCACAACTAATAGAAGGCTAGCAAATCTGATTTTTAAAAAGAAAAGAAAAGAAAATTGCCAAAATATAACGTGAAAAAGGAGAATTTACAACAAATGAAGAGGAAATAAAGGAAATTATTTTGCCAGGTTACATAACAGAGATGAAAAATTAAATAACTTCATCTAAAATAAATATTTGTAAAATTCAAACTTCTTAGATTATTAGAACCAGAAATAGAATTTACATAAGTCAATATCAGAAAAAGAAATAGGATAAATAGATCATAAATGAACTCTCAGAGAACTCTCAGGATACATTTGCAAGTTAATTTTATCAAACCTTCAAAAACCAATTAATTCTAATATTAAACTGTTGGAAAAAACAGGAAACAAAATCTTCCAAAAATAATATTTTGCATACTTTCACACATATAATGGATATTATATTGTTTGCCTTCTCAGTGGATGGGGAAGGGGTTGGAAGGAGGGAGAGAATTTGGAACTGAAAATTCTAAGAGATGAAAATAAAAAGAAGAATGAGACATACATTTGCAAATATGGCAAAAACTGTTTTGCTTTACTATGCTTCTTTGTTACTCACTGCAGGAACACAGGCTGGGAACATACTGAGGGGTAGAGACATTGGAGGTAATAGTAAACAGGAAGAACATGGTTAGAGGTCAGAAAGCATCAGGAAAGGCTGAATAATATAAGATTACAATCTGATAAAGAAACTTTAGAATTCATGAACATGGAAGCAGAATATATTCAGGTGAAGGCAAGCTGAAGGGTCTATTTACCTCTAGACCATCTCTATGTATGGTTGAAGTAGAACTGAGTAGATTAGAGACCTGAGAAGCTAGGGTAGTTGTTGTTGTTGAATCTTTTTAGTTGTGTCAAATTCTCTGTGACCCCATTTGGGGTTTTCTTGGAAAAGAAATTGGAGTGGAATGGTTTGCTATTTCCTTTTCTAGCTCTTTTTATAGATGAAGAACTAAGGCAAAAAGAGTTAAGTAACTTGCCCAGGGTCACAGCTAGTAAGTATCAGAGGCCAGACATCAACTCAGGTCCTCCTGAGTCTAGAGCCCACACTCTATCTACTGTGCCACCTAGCTGCCGGGGTATTTGAGAGATCATCACTGTTTAAGCTCCCTTGTATGAGAACAGGAGTTAGAATGAATAAAAAGACTGTCATGTAGGTATTTAACCCCTTGAAGGAGAGGGCAAAGAATCTGTTAGAAATTGTTTGCTAAAAACCATCAAGATCTATATTGGGTGGTAAATATGGATAGTATGATCAAAAGAAGAAAAGCTGCTGAGGGCAAGAGAATCTGGTAATGGAAATGGAGACCAAGAAGATCCTGATTCCACCACTAGGACCAGGGAATCGGGAGGATGTGAGAGAAAGTATTGCCAGTGCAAGAAAGGGTGGCTAGGGAAGCAATGTCATCAGGAGGTCTCAGTGAGTGCCAAATAATGGAAGGAGAAAGGAAATAAGAACTTTAAGATGAGAAGAAGTTTGCTCATTATGGAACAGGTGTTCCAGAAGGCACAGTGGAAGAAGTGAGTATA
The DNA here is from genome assembly GCF_028583685.1 of Petaurus breviceps papuanus. NCBI lineage: Eukaryota > Metazoa > Chordata > Mammalia > Diprotodontia > Petauridae > Petaurus > Petaurus breviceps. The sequence continues at coordinate 112,379 of NW_027186446.1, read as the reverse complement.
CCTAGAATAGGTCACTGAATGGTATATAAGGTTGAAGTGTTTAGGAATAAGGGAGGGGACACTTAGGGCAGGGAATTAGGTTTGTTTACTGGCAACCAGAGGTTCAGAATCACTGGAATGCAAAGAGTACAAAGGGATAGGAATATGCTAACAACTTCCAGACAGGGTATCAGTGGAATGGGACAGGTTCAGGTGAGGGAGACAGGTGATTTAACAGTTCAAGATTATTCCTCGAGGGCTGACCTCATGGCAGCTGGTGTTCTTGCATCATCTGAGACCCTAGGAAGCCTGTCTCACAGCAGGCAGGAGCAGGAGGAGGTAAAACCTAAGTAGTCTGGAAGTGTGGTTAGGAGTCCCAGTGTCATGTTACAAGGATAGCAAAAAATGGAAAATGACAATTGTTAGAGGGGATGTAGTAGGAAAAGCACATTAATGCATTGCTGTTGGAACTATGAATTGGTTGAATGATTCTGGAAAACATTTTGGAACTATACTCCCAACATTACTGAACTGTACATACTCTTTGATATAGTGACACCACAACTACAAATATACAGAAATGCAAAGATAGAATGGATCCATCCATACAAAAATATTTATAGCAGCACTTTTTTTTGGAAGCAAAAACCAAAAAAAAAAAATAAAGGGGGCACCCATCAGTTAGGGAATTGTCAAATTATGGTATATGAATGTAATGGGATATTATTGCTCCATAAGAAATAATGAAAGTGTTCAGAGAAAACCAAGAAGACTTTTATGATCTGTTATAATTTAAATCATGACTACAATATTTTAAAGGAAAACAACTTTGAAAGATTTAAGAAGTCTGATCAAAATAATATCATCTCTCAAGAATAATGAATTAAGCATATTTCCCATCTCTTGGCAGAAAGAATGGGGATCTCTAGGCATATGCAGCAATGAGATAAATACTTTCAGATATGACAAATGGGTGAATTTGTTTTGTTTGACTTTGTTACAAGTGGAGAGTAGTGACAAGACAGTGACAAAGATGCAAAAGAAAAAAATGCTAATGAAACATTTAAAACATCAACAGAATAGAGATTCATAGTTTTTTCAATCCTCTTTTTCTATTCTTTGGTTGTGAAAATGCTCATGTTTGTTAATTTTTAAATCAATAAAAAAACTGAAATAAAGAAACTAACCATGTGCAAGGGCATAAAAACTCATAAATCAGAGGGGTAGAAATACTATACACATCCTTTATAGATCATAACAGTAAAAATTACAATCAATAAGGAAAATATGAATAAAGGACACAGAATTAAATGTGGACTCTATATTGTGTAGAATAAGTGGGTCAGAGAACAAATAATAGAAACAATATATAATTAGAATCATGAGACAAATACCAAAATGGGTGACATGCAGCTAAAGCAGTCCTAATGGGGCAAATTTATGTTTCTAAACACTTGCAGAAAACATTGAAAAAGAGGATAAATTGTATAAGCAACTTAAAAAAAAAAACCAAAACTAGATCAACAACAAATTAATACCCCTAAATGAGCACAATAATTAGAAATCCTGAAAATCAATGAAGAAACAAAATGGAAAAAAAGATAAATAAAATGGGGAAAAATTTTAAAGATCAATAAAATAAAAAATTTCTAGACAAATTGATACGAGAGAAAGGAAAACCACACTAGCAAAATAAAAATGAAAAGAGAGAATTCACAAAGATGGAGAAGATTTAAAGGAAACTTTCAGATACTATTATATGTCAAAAGCAAAATGAATGTTTACAAAAATATAAATATCTCAATTAACAAATTGGAAAATAAAACAGAGACTCAAAATAATGTTATCTCAGAGAGCTAAACTGAGCAAGCCACAAATAATCTCTCCTATGTAAATTATTCATAAAATTGAGAAAGAAGACCCCTTACCAAATTCTTTCTTTGAGACAAATATGTCCTGATACCCTCAAACTAGGGAGAGAAAAAGTAAAAAAAGAAAAGAAAAGAAAAGAAAACTACAGACCATTATACCTAAGAATTATAGATGTAAAAATATAAAATAAAATAGTAATAACAAGGCTAGAGCAACATTTTTTTTTAATGTCCAGGTGGGATTTATGCCAGAAATATTGATTTGATTTGACTTTGGCAAAATTATAAGTTTAGTATATCATATTAATACTACAATTAATAAAATTTATTAGATTAATAGATGCAGAAAACTCTAATCAGCATAGAATTCATTTATGATAAAATGACTAAAAAGGATAGGAATGAAGTACCTTTCACTGAAAGGATAAACCCAAGACACGTAGTGATTAATTTTTAACAATTCCAATGATAAACAACAAATTCTGTAAATCCACTAGGAGAAAAATCTTCAAATATAAAGAAAAGGAAATTTGAATCATATAAGACTATTCTATACCCTCCAAAAACCATAGAACATAATGGAAAAATGTATTCTGAAAAGCAAAGGAACTCAGGATGCAATCCAAAATGACATACTCTGGAAATATGAACCAATCAGTGGGGAAAAAAAGATATTCTATACAAGAGAGGCATTTGAAGCATTTCTTTAAAAAACTGTGATTAACTATTATGGAAATGTTTTGCCTGACTACAAACGTATAGCTACATGTATAACCTATATCGAATTGCTTGCCTTCTCAATGAGGGGGAATGGGGAGGGAGGAAGGAAGAGAATTTGGAACTCAGAGTTTTGAGAATGAATGTCGAAAATTGTTTTTGCTTGTAACTGCAGAAAAAAAAGGTTTAAAAAATGTGAGCAGATTATTTGGTTTCCAAATGCTCCATGAAAGAGAAACGTAAATAAATACAGTTGCTGAAGAAAGCACAAGCAACAAAAATAAATTATCTCATATTTAAAGACTATTAAAGGGGCAGGCAGAGGAAAAGCTAGAAAGAGAAGGACACCTATGGAGAAGTGACAGTGATGTTAAAAAAAAAAGTATCTATTAAAAAAAATAAAAACAACTTACCCACTCCTCCCAACGTGCTATCTTTTCTGCTGTTTCAATAGCCTCCCTATGCTCGCGCTCTGCCTCCTCTGCAGCCTCTTTTGCTAGGCGTTCCTCTGCAGCTTTACGCTCTTCCTCTGCCTTTTCTTCATCTGTTAAGCCATAGTTTCGAGGCATTCCAATATCTTTGATAATTTGCCCAATGACGAGTTTATTCTGAGGATGGTCAAATTTTCCTACATCTTTAAATTTTAGAGGAAAGAAAGATTGTGGTTTGAAATCACACTTCTGTGTATTATATGCATACTCAAGTGTTGCTCTGCTTTTGGCTGGCTAGTGATAGAAGACTGGTCTTCTCTCATTTCCTGGTTCCTGAAACATCTACTATTTCATGGCCTGAGGTATGTCACTTCATTTCTCCCTGTTTCCATGTCCTTTTCCGAAGAGGAGGAATAACTTGAATGACCTGCCTCACAATGAGGTTGTGAATAAAAGACTTCTTACATCCTAAAATGTCATATAAGTTTGTTAATATTGCATACATTTAGTCCATATTTGTGAAAATAAGTAAGTTCTAACTTTCAGTTCTAGTTGCTATAACTCTGAATGGAATTTCTCTTTTTTACCACCACGTCAGTTTCGGTTCCTTTTCAGTTTTACTTCTACAACCTCTTCAGCTAATGTATTTGAGAAGAGTAAAGAGACAACTCCACAGCATTTAAGTAATGTTAATATCAACTAAAAATAGGAATAAATAAGAGCAAGTTAATTGCTATTATTGAAGCAAAAAATCTACCAGGGCTTCTTATTTTAAAATCTTCTGGGTGAAGTCAGTGTAGAGAAGGTTGTTTCAAATAAGGTGGGCCACAAGACTTTGTGGACAAAGTCAGAAAATGTCACTCTCTTAAGCTCATCTAATAAAAGTTTACACAAAATGGATGAGATTATTCAGCTTGCAGATATCATTCATTCTAAGAGGCAGTTTGTAAATGGGTTTAATAAAACTAGGGTGTTTCTCAATTCAATCAAATAGAACTGGGTGCTTCCTAAATTATAAAGCCACCAGCTACTCCCACCAATCTAAGATATGACTAGTATAAAATGACTTAATTAATTGCAATGTGCAGGAAGTCTAGATAAATAAGAAGTAAAGAGCTAAGAACTTATTTTTTTATGTCTCCAGAGAAAAGGTCCTTCATACTAATTTTAGCATTTCATAGAATCAAATTTTTTTTTTTAAGCTGGAAGGGTCCTTCATAATAATCTGCCCTACTCTATTTAAGAGCAATAAAATGAGGACCAGGGAGAGTTAATCAATTATATTAGGAGCCAAGGATTAGGTTGGATCTATATATAGAGATTAATTTGGCAGCATCATGTAAAATAGTTTGGGGGAGAAAGAACAGAGATAGTGAAACTCATTAGAAGTCTGCTGAAATAATCAACAAGCATTTATTAAGTGTCCTCTATGTTTCAGGCAGTAGAGATAGTTACAGGAAATGGATTTGTGGTTTCATTGATGTGCTATAGGGAACTCCCAGATAAGTCAATGCAGTTGGGCATATTCCCAGGAACCCACAGACAGTCTTGGAATTGCATGGAACAATGAGATGTTAAGTGACTTGTCCATGGTGACAGTTAGTGTTAGAGGTGGAATTTGAACCCTGGGGTTTCCTGGTTTTTTGAGGCCTGATTAATATCTAAGTTGCATTCCATTAGGGGAATGTACACATAAAAGTATATACAAAATATGTACAAAGTAAAAACAGAATAATTTTGGTGGAGATCTCCAACCCTTGGTAATGCAGGGTCTGACTGCATCATTCAAACGTTACAAATGGCTTCCTAACTGCCAACCTCAATGAACTTTTCTCAGTTCTTTTTCTTCATGACTTTTCTGAAGCATTTCAGACTGTTGACCATTCTCTTCTAGACACTGGTTCTGTTCTCTCATAGTTTTCTTTCTACCTGTCTGTAATCTTCTCATCTCCTTTGTAGATTCCTCACCTGCATCCCACTGGTATGACATGTTTTAATCCTACTTCTTCTAATCTTTTCTCTAGAGACTCCTAGTTGGGATTTCATAAGTTCCCATGAGTTTCATTTTTATCTCTCTACAAAAGACTATCAGATCTATATATGTATCCCCACTGTCTCCTGAACTTATCATCAAATAGGTATTGGATAAGTCCTATATGCAGTTCAAATTCAACATATCCAAAATAGAACCCATTATTTTCCCCTAAAACCCATCTCTCTTCCCAACCTTCTTATTTCTTGGAAGGTACCATCTTCCTTCTGGTCCCCCAGATTTAAAAATCATTCACAACCCTTTACTCTCTTCTACCTCCCTTTACTACCTCCACATCCAATCAGTTGTCAAGTCTCATGGGTTCTACCCCAAACCCTTGTTATATCTGTCCCCTCCTTACTACTCACACAGGCACCACCCTAGTTCAGCCCTCATCACTTCTCACACAGATGATAGCAAAAGCCTCCTAAATGGTCTCCCTGCCTCAAGTATTTACCCTTTTTAATTGATCTTCCATGTAGCTGTCGAAGTGATATTTCTAAAGCATACATCTTACCATGCCAGTTCCCTGCTCAAGAAGCTATAATGCAAACTCCTCTCTCTGGAAGGTAAAGCTCTTTCAACCTGGCATCAAACTATCCTTGCAGACTTATTGGGCATTACTCTTCCTCAGGCACCCTAAAGTGCAGCAAAACTGGCCTTCTTGCTTTTTATGGTATATAGCCATGTCAGTTTCCTATCTCCAGTCCTTTGCACAGACAATCCTCTTGCCTGGAACACATTCCTACCTCACATCACTGTTTGAATACTGAACTTCTTTCAAAGTTCATCTCAAGGGCTATTTCCTATAGGAAGTTTATCTTGATCATTCCATCTACTGGTGGAGGTCAGTTTCCTTACCCTGTTAATTGCTTTACATTTACTTTGTATATAATATACTTTTATTTTTTCACATACATGAAAGAATAGTATAATGTATTATACTATACTATAAATAGTATAATAGCTTCCACAAACACTATTATTTTGGGCCCCCAAGTGATTAAGGGACTGAAGTCTGCACAGGAATTTGCATTTAGTACATTAGTCAAATAGTTTTCCTAAAAGTTTACATTTGAATTTAATTCCTTACCAATGTGGTGTGGATGAATTTCAAGTTCATCAAAATAGTTGTAAACAGTCTCATCTTCAGAATTTATATCACGAAAGTTACTAAGTGATCTTAAGAATCTATCCTGGACATAGTGGGTTCCAACTACAATGGCTTCAGGAAGATTCATGACTCTCTCCTTTAAGAATTCATCAGATGCATCCAAAGCAAAAACAAATTCTGTAAAGAAGAAAAAACTCTGATGTTCAGTAGAGCAAAAAGTCTGTTGTACATATTGTGACCTCATAATTTCCATAACAAAATTTGGGACGTACCTTCATAGAAAAACTCCCTGTTGCAAAATTACATTAAAGAGCTTTCCTATCTACACACACACACACACACACACACACACACACACACACACACACACACACACACACACACACACACACACAAAGAGTTATATTATTATATATAGATACAGATATATAGAAAGAGCTGGCTCTTTCTCCTTCTGAACCCTTAAATTTCACATTCCCTAAAGCTCTGTCCTTGCCTTCGTATCTCCTCTGCCTACAGTATTCTCTGACAATCTCATTTACTCACTGCTTCAACAATCACTTTTATGCAGATAACACCCAAATTTGTACTTCTACCTTCGAACTCTTCCAATTAGGTTCCAAGCCTAATTACCTCCCAGACATCTCCACTGGGGTGTTCTACTATCATATCAAATTCAACATTTCTAAAACTTAATATCTTTCCCCAAAATTGCTTCTCCTGGCTTTCCTACTTCTGACATTTTTTAAAAACCATTTACCTAGTCACCTGGATTCAAAAGCTTGGAATTTCTTTTCTCTCACCTCCATATCTAAGCAGTTGCAAAATCTTGTTATTCCTACATCTACAGTCTCTCTCAAGTACAGTCTCTCTTTGTTCTATTTTCTGTTGCCCCTCAATACTTTTTAATGGTTCAATGCATATAGTATACAAGCTTTTAAGGTTTAGTAAATTATTGAAAATACATTCATCTTATTTCATCATAACACTGAGGTGCTATTATTATTCCCATTTTGCAGATGAGGAAATAGACTCAGAGAAGTTGTGGTTTGCTTGTGGTCACACAGCTAGTAAGCATCTGTGACAAAATTTGAAGTCAGCCTCTTCAAATTCTAAGTACTGAGCCACATACAAAATTCCATGATGTTTCTCTCCTATCATTATTTCATTTTTAAAAACAAATTTTTATTGATATCTTTTATTTTAATGTTGCCTACATTTTTTTCCAGTATTTCTCTTTTCCACACAGAGAGTCATTTTGTAGAACAAATAAATTTTTTAAAGAAAAAGAGGAAAAGGAGACAAAAACCCCAGCAAAACCAACCAGTATATTAAAAAAGATCTGAGATGCATTACTCTACATCTGTGAACTTCCCAGCCCTACAAAGGAATGGGAGGACGGGGTAGAAAGTACCTTCTCATTCCTCTTCTTCTTATTTATTATTTCTTGCATGGGTTATTGTAATAGTTTCTAAAATAGTATTCACATGGCAGCCTCAACAGAAACACCCTCCTCCAATCCATTCTTTATACTACTACCGGATTATTTCTTTTGTACAAATATCATCATATAACCTCCTCTAACCTAGTAAATAAAAAGAAGCTCCTTTATCTGGTATTAATGTCCTCTACAATGTATTTCTATATTATTTTTAATAGTCATTATCTCATAATATATTATCTTAATATATTATGAATACATCATTAAATAATATATTATTATTTAATAATTATTAAATAATAAATTATCTTAAATAGTCTTATGTCCATGGACTCTGAATCAATCAATCAATAGACCAAAAAGAATTTATTAAATGCTTTAGTATGAGCTAGGTACAGGGGACACAAAGAAAGGTAATGCTGTAAAACAAATTGGACTGTTCCTCTTCTTCTGTATGTCTCTTGCTATCCTGTCTCTGCCTTTGCTAATACTATTTTCTTTGACTGGAATGACTTCCATTACATCTTTCTGTTTAAATGCTACCAATCCTTTAATACTAAACTCAAATGCTACCTTCTCTGCAATTCATCTGTTCCTGATCCTTTCCTTCTCCTTCAATTAGAAATGACATTTTCCTCCTCATTTCTTATGTGGCATTTTGTTTCTGTTTTTGTTATACAGTTACTTTAAATGATTTTTTGGGGGTGTGTGTTATTTGTTGTGTTCCTCTAATTAGAGAGTAAGCTCCTTGAGGGCTGAGATTGTGCCTTACTTACCTTTGTAGCTCCCCTAGACCTAGTATATAATTGGTATTTTAAAAATATAGGTTGAACAAATCTGGTTACAAATGTTCTTATTAACTATGAATTGATAATAATGATAACAGCTAACAATTATATGCTACTTACTATGTGCCAGGCATTATTTATTATATTATCTCATTTGATCCTCATAACTCCTCTTTGAGGTAGGTGCTATTATTATCCCCATTTTATAGATGAGGAAACTGAGTCAAACAGATTAAGTGACTTGCCAACGGTTACACAGCTGGTAAGTATCTGAGGCTATTTTTCATGTCTTTCGGACTGTAGGCCCTACCCTCTATCTACTGTACTACCTACCTGCCCCCTAAGAATAAACAGATAGTTCTCCCTTGTCTATTTTTTTCTCTTTCATCTAAGATTCCATAAATAAATGTAAATCATTATTGTTCTGTTTAAGAAAACCTGTATCTCCTTTGTTGCCTCACTTCTTTTTCCTATGGAAACTCACCAACATTGTGAACAGGTACACTGGCTCACATGTTACAGATGGAAAATATATTAATATGTCATTTTGTCCCAATATCTCATTTTAAGGTGAGGAAATTTAAGTTAGGACCAAGGGATCAACTCACCGAAAAAACTTTCAAGTTCATGTAGATATTATTAAAACTGCCATGGTTAAGTTTGTTTAACATACATAATAACATATTAACTTCCATTTAATACTGAAATCATATTGAATACAACCTAGTCTTTCCTTTATAATTCAAAAGATTCTTTAAGACTGCACACTGTATATTCATATCTATCTATATCTACATAGTACTGGTAAAACACGGACACTCATTTAGAAATCCAGTTGATAAAAAAAACCAGATAATCAAAAGTTCAGTATATCTAGAGAAGGTATATTTGAATGTTTAGAATTATGGAGACATTTATATTTTAAATATAAGTTTTCTATCTTTTTGATTGACATAGCCTTAAGGTTACATATTTTAGCTATGAAAAGAACCATACTGAAAACGGTAGACAACAGCACATTAAAATGATTTGTCAATAATATAGAGTGCTACTAGGCACCGTATAATAACAAATTTGAATATTTCATTGCTTAAGCTGATGCATGCTTATTAGGCTCATGAGAAATATAAATACAAATAAAATAAGAATTGTTGTGAGGAAATCATTTAAGCTATAAAGTGCTACATAAACATGAGTTATCTCCTCTCTGTATCCTGGATACTTTATCTGAAAAATGTGTCTGTTAGATGCTATTCTCTACCTGCCTCACAGAGTAGTAAAGCTGATAGTAGGGCCCATAATGAACAAAAGTGTTAGAGAAGGGCTACTAATTTCAATACTTCCAGGATCTACATTTTTAGAGGAAAGGATGCTTCTTCCATGAGTACAGAGGAGAACCCTTCTACATCTTTGTAGATAGTTAGCTATAAAAAACAAATCATCATGGATGACAGCATAGACTAGCCAGGACTATTCATTTGCAAATGTGAAGAACTGTCAGCAATTACTGATGCATACAAGCCTACTTTCTCATTCTTCTCCTTGATGAAAATATAAAAAGGGAACAAGTTAGGCTTGTGCAGATTATTTTCTACAGTAGTTCTTACAAGTGATTGAGAAAATATAAAATCCCCCTATGTGTATTATTCAGTTATTTTATGATTTCATAAAATAAAAGTCTTGAAAACTTTCCTTAAACAAGGTTTCTCCTACACAAATGTTAAAACTACATAAGATTTATTATATAGTGATATTTATCTACTTAGCACTGATACAAATTATGGTAAAAAACAGATATAAGCGTTGTGAATGATATAATGATACCCTGCACAATGACCATTGAAAAATATGGAGAAAAAATAGGAACTAAAATTATTTTGCAACATTTTGATGGATTAACAATGTAGGAAACCCCCACCCCCAAATCTGGTGGCCTAAAAATAAAAAGTTCCCAACTGCTATTGAAGAAAAAACAATATAATAAAGTATGCAAGGACTCAATGAAAATGGATGGTCTGATCCACTGTAGGAAAAGCTACTTGTTTTCTGGATAAAAGACTGTAATGTTAATGAGATTTAAGATCTTGCCCACCCATTAATAGGCCTCAGGTGGAGACCATTAAGGAAAGCTTGCTTAGGAGAGATTTGCTTGTAGGAAGGCTTTCACACCTTTTGTTAAGCTCTAATTAAGGACCTAGTCAAGTTGGTTTTGATGCCTTCTGGTTCTGAGAAGTGTATAGATACTCTGAGTTGCTATTTTGCTTTGGGGGCTTGCTTATGAGAAGGATCTTGTGATTCTTTGGTCAAGATTCTGAGTGGCTGTATATTCAGAGCTCCCTGACTGCTCAGATGTAAAGGTTCTCTTGATCCTGGTATGTGTGTGAAGTATATAGTTGATTCAGACAGTCAGAGCTCTGTCTGTTGGTTTTTATTTCTCTGTATTTTCTCTGAAGTTTGGGGTACTGACTTTTCCCTTGAACTAGTGAAGGGAATTAAAAAGGATTGATGACCCCTTAAATAGCTATGTTTCCTAGTAAAGCAGATCTAAGAATCTGTGCCAGCAGTCATCCTGAGTATGCCAGTGTAGTTGCCACTACAGAGACACCTGCATTTTGGTCTAAATAGTTATTCCAACCCTGCAGTTTTGTCTAAAGGATCCTCTTTCACAATTGTAAAAGTATTTGGTTACCTCCCCTTGCCTCCTACCCTTGAACAAGTAATGTCTTATTCTGATAAATCCTGCCAGCTATGTGGCAAATACTCCCTTATAAGTCTTCCTTTTCTTGAGTGATTCCCCTTTTCTCTACTCCTCCCTCTCCTGTGAAAGGTGTTATCTATGAAAGGTGTTACCTAGCCTAAGTAGCCACAAAATATTGCTGATTGAGTACTATAAGTGGATCTAAAAAGTATAAAAACTAAATCAGTACTCTAGGAAGTTGAAACTATTAGCAGTTTCCTTAGCATGCTCATGTTTCTTTGTTTTCAGTTTGCCATTCTGTCTTTGAACCAAGTCATCAGACCCCCACTAGTGAGTAAACTTTTCCCAAGAAGCCCCAACAACAAAAGCAGTAATGTTCTTCAAATATTAATCATCATACATACTAATCACAGATGTTATGGCAATCATGGCAGTGAAGCAACAAAGCCTTCTCAGTGAAATCCCTAGCAATTGGACAACATTTTTGGAATTGGACAACAATATTGGAGCGTGTTTGAAAATCACGAAGTGCTTGCTTGATATCACAAGGCGTTAGCCTTTTATGGTATTTCCTGCTTCCTCTCTATGTTAACTAACCAATATGAGCCTGGACTTCCTCTTTCCTTATTGAGTCATGCCATTAATACCAAAGGTCTGAACCTATTTTCTTAAGTTGGAAAGCCTCTGTTGTTTATGCTTATACATTCCCTAGTTTTGAATTACTTCTCCCTGAACTAATAGTGTACTTTAAACATTTTAAGTTACTCTTCAGGTGTGAAAAAAAAAATATATTGAGTAGCACTTCTTTAAAAATAATCCTGTAGAAATATTTTAAACTTACCAGGTATGGTTAATTTGTCAAATAGAGGAATTTTGCCTCTAGATTCTTCTTCTTCTTCCTCTTCTTCTTCTAATAACAAAAAATTCATAATTTGCAATATGATTATTGAAAAATGAGGATGTCAGTAATAATTTATATTTCTAAACAGCAATTAGTAATGAAAATATATATTCAAAGTAGATCACATATTTAAGAAATATTTTTTCTTATTTGGTTTGGTTGAAAAATTATTTTTGTAGTGAACTATTTACCTAATAAAGAGAACACTGGCACTTACGATTAAACAAGTCCTTTGCTTGATCATAGGTTTTTGGGTATCCATCCAAAATGTAACCTTGGTTTTTACATGGCATAGACTTTAGTTTATCCTTCATGAATCTAATTACATATTGATCTTCCAAGCGACCTAAAATAAACAGGAAATATGCTGCATATAAAGTACCCAGGTGTCTAACGTTCAAAATTACAGTATCAAGATTAGCGTATTCAAGAAATACATCTCTGAAGACTTCAGCTTATTTTTCAGAAATTCTAAAGTTTTAAATTAGCAGTTTGTTAGTCATATACCTTTTGTCTCACTCTACCAGCAATAAAAAATGGCACATTTAATTTTTCCTATACTTAAATTTCATCCATATATGCTAGATTATGACTGTCTCTTTTAGAACATTATTATTACATCTTTCAATAATTTAAATTTTATGTCAAAGACAAAATGACTAAAGTTATAATTTTATTTAAATTTATGGAAATAGTTTTTTTTATCACCTCCCCATAAGCTTTTATCAGGTTCGAAGAAAGATGCAAAATGATTGAGTCTTTGTTCATTAAATATTTCAAGATAATTTTTATCAAAAAATCTATTTTTAAATGTTTTGTGTTTAAATGAAGTGAAAATACTCAGGATGTTAGCAGTAATCTTGGCACTCCTTGGATCTGCTTTTTATATTTCTTTAACGAGCATTAATTGGTACAAAAAAAGATGTACTATGTATTGAGCTACAGGTGATTACTTTATTCCTTGGAAATATTTTGAGAAATGAATCCAATGGTCTTATCTTCAAGTGACTTCATTCTTTTTTTTTTTTTAAAGCAATTGGGGTTAAGTAACTTGCCCAAGGTTACATGACCAGTTGTTTTTGTGTGTGTGTGTGGGTGTTAAGTATCTGAGGCCAAAACCAATCCAGGGTCCTCCTGACTCAACTCGGGCCATCCCATCTCTCTTTCTCCCTGTGCCACCTAGCCGCCCCTGGTGACTTCATTCTTGCAAAAGATCTGTCTCCTTGGAAGTATACTTAACACACTTCAGACAGTATCAAACTTTGTGACAGGAAGTTTTAAATTCTTGCTTCAAAGTCAATTAGCACAAGCCCAACTGGATGACTTACAAAAATTTCCATAATCATTTTATTATATATATTGAATCCCCAAAGAGAAAATCATTAATAAAATTGACCTGTGGTGCTTTTATGGCCTAGAATGAACAGAAGGCCAATAGGTTTGTCTCTGAAGAGAACTTTGACATGAGTAACCTAGAAGGAAGGAAGCACTTGAGACAGATAATTTTGTTATAGTAAACAAATTTTAGGGAGGACAATGGTTTCAAGAATCAATCTTTAAGTATTATTCCCTTTTTTCTTGGGCCCAATGAAAATGCCATCTTTTTTTCCTTTGTCCCAAAGATAAACTCTTCCCTAGGATGCCGTAAACTTTTTGAAGTTCAGATACACTTATATTCTTTACTGTATATATTCTAAAAGTCTACTAAACTATGAGTATTCACGAAATATTTGACTAAAAGAGTTAAAAAACCTTTTGTACTTTCAAAAATCTATTATTTTGATCCCTTCTCTGTAAATATGATAAGCCAATTAAAGAAACATTTTCTAAGGGCCTATTCTGTAAAAGCACTGGGCTGGATGTCGGGAAGACAAAGACAGATCCTGACCTCAAGAAGCTAACATTTTATTGGGGAAATATGACATATAAATATAAATGATATACTGGATATGCCCAATGTTTTCTCCTTGATTCTCTGTTCAGTACCAAAGAGAAGTGGAAGAGAGACCCAGCTAAGGATAACAATCAGGGTTGTATTGGGTACAATGGCAGAACTCTTAAGAGACAACATGGAGGCAGTCGTGTGTGTATGTGCATGCACATGTGTGCATGCACATGTCTCACCCTTACAGGGAGGCTGCATATAACCTGCCTATGTATGTACAGTGGCCTGGCAGGAAGTAATACTGAGGCTACATGCTATTGTGCATCCTTCTTCCAGAAGTGGACCAATGACATCAGGAGGGTGATGTCTTGACTTGCAAGTGAATTGTATTTAAGTGAGGCAGAGCTGTGCAGTCATCAGCCTCAGTCTTTCCTCCAGAGTCACTGGAATCCAGGGGCAAGACAAAGGTGAGGATGATTGGCAATGGCCCCAGATGCAGTGGGAGACCCTGACCTTTTTAAACTAAGGTCTTTCCCTGGTCTTAGTTTGTTTGAGGCAACATCCACTCAGTGGTTAAAGGCTAGGTTAGGATTAAGGCAAAAGAATCCATTTGGGAGGGGAAGAGTTTCTGGCCAGAAAAGAAACAACTGTTATTTATATTCACTCTTAGCCCATCAAAACCTAAACAATAAGCAAATGAGACTTGGGCTGGGACCAATTATTGGCCAATCAATGAGAGCCAGAGTGATTTGGTTACATGCTTGGGGAATATGGGAGATACTGACTAACTACATTCCCTGAGATGGATAATGAGGAATGGCAGACTCCCTGATTAGTGGTTTATTTTTTGGGGTAGTTACTAAGAGGGAGGGTAAAAAGAAAAACTTTCTCCTACCTCTCCAGTCAAGAGCTGTATGACAGTAAAATTTTGGCTCTTCCCAAGAGATGTTGAAGGCAGGGTGCTGGAGAATGCTTCCCTTCCTAAAGCTGTGATTGTGAGGACCATGCAAAAAGATTGGAAGGGGGAGTCCAAGATATGGACTTTAGCAGAGCTGTTGGATTCAGCTGCTGGACAGTTTTAATGCTGTACCTTCAATGTACTCTAATCTATATATGAGTGAATACTTGGACAGTCAGGGAGATCAGAATCTCAGTGGGATGGGGCAGCTAGGTGGTGCAATGGATAGAACATTGGCCTTGGAGTCAGGAAGACCAGAGTTCAAATTTGGCCTTAGACACTTACTAGCTGTGTGACCCTGGACAAGTCATATAATCCTGATTGCCTCAAAAAAATCTCAGTGGGCCAAGGTGAACACACACCAAATAGATTATGAATTATTGTTGGGAATTATGAATTATTGTTGGGAATGACAAGAGTAAACCCTCATCAAAGCACTAAGATGAAAAGTCAGGTCCTGGGCCCCATCTTCACATGTTCAAAGGGATTGAAAGGGACTTAGGACCTAGGTGTGTGAGACCTTTCTCACTGCTAGGTAGAGCAAAGGATCTGGATCTCCTTGAGAGTGGAATACTATCTGTTGATTTTCACAGATTATATGCACCCTGAGTGTTGAGGGCCAACTCTAAGTTATGCAGGTAGAAGCAGCCAGCTTCTCAAAGCTGCTCCCAGGCCAACAGGATGTTGGCTCACCACTCTCCATGACGTGCAAAGAACAAAACACCCTTAATTCTTGCTCCTCCTATACGGGAACACTAGATAAAGAAAGGACACGATAGCCTTCAAGGTCTGCCTGACGTTATGGGAATATAATGACCAATAGTTACCTTCTTTGTCGCTTTGCTCTATAAAAATCTTGTTCAGAGAATCAATAAATGGAGTTCTATCCTGAACTACCCACCTGTCCTGGTTCATGTCACGCCTCTGCTCACCCTTGATGCTGGCATCAAGTGGCCCCTGTCACCTGAGCAGTTGCTCTAGCCCTAGTTTCCCCTTCTCATGTCAATAAAAAGTAAGTGCTCTTGTGCATGGGAGTGCTCCTGCCCACTACCACACATACTTTGCATAGATAAATATAAACATGACAATTTGAAAAGAAGGGAGAGAGTACTAAAAATCAAAGGGGTCAGGAAAGACAAGCAATTGCAGGAGTTCTGATGGATCTCTATTTGGTTTAATATGTCAGTACAGAGATGCATTTTACCTCAAGAAATTGTGCCTTTCCTGTGACTTCCTAATTAATGATGACAATTGCTTTTCCAATTAGAGTATATTTTCAGACAAGAATTATGCATATATCTTGGTTCAATTACAGTTTATGATATGTGCTGTTTCTGGTAGACATGGTGTTTAACACAGGTTTTATATGCAGGAAGATCATAGAAAGAAGCATGGACATGTAAGCAGGTTGCAGGATAAAGCAGTATAATCATGTCTATTATTATTATTACTACTGGAGTGGTGCATATAAACAAGCTATATCTTATTGCCAAAATGACTTGTGCACAAAAGGAGACATAATTGAAGATGTATGATCATCATTATCATCATTAAAATAGTAGATATTAATGATGTTTTAAAGGGTGTAAACTGCCTTATAAATATTTTCTCATTTGAACATATTTATAGGAAAAATTGTGCCTAGAAACAGGCGAACTAGTTCTAAGACTCAGTTACATATAGTATGTGTATATATACATATAGTTATCCTTGGATTATAAAAAGACCAAAGGAAAGAGTTTCTGATCATGGATTTGTTAAGATATACTATGAGAAAGTGATGCTTAAACATGAATAAGGTTTACAAATGATGAGAAGGAACAAAATGGCTACAGTTTGTGCTCGTGGAGGAAATACCTACTCCAGTGAAGTCACTCAAAGTATCAGATTTCCTAGTCTGAGAGGGCAAGAAGGAAATAAATTAGTTAAAATTTAGGAAAACTAGTTATTTTTCATGTTTTCCAAAGGTTGGTTTATATTCGTCCAAAGGTGTTTATAGATCTAAAACCTGTCTATTCTTTTCCACTTACAATCTTTGTTTTTAATAAAGAGGCAAGAATCAGAAACACCTGTTTTGAACATCACCCATCATCATGTACTTGCTGTGTGACTGTGGGTCAGAAGTTTAACCTCTTGAGTCTCAGTTTCCTCATTTGATAAAAATAACTCAGGGATTCTATGACGCTTAGATGAAATAGTGTACCGAAATGCTTTGCAAACCTTAAATTGCCACAAAAACAGCAGCTATCATTATTACCGTTTTCTTTGTTATCACTTAAAGTTGTTACATACTGGTATTCATACATGCTGGTGGGAAAATCCATAGTTAAAAGATGAAACTACAAATTATGAGAAAAATTAGTGATCTAGTTGATATTTTGCTAATATTTAAAAATAAAGTGCAACTTATACACAGATTTACATTGTTTAAAAGGAGAATTAGGTTTGGAAAATTCATTTCCTGTGATCTAGGTGTAATTTTCCGGATGGAAAAAAAAGACATAACCTCAGATGCTTACACATTACCTCCATTCTGTTCCATGCTTTCTTTGGCTCCATCTAAGAGTTCTTGAATCTCTTCTAAATTTTCTTCTTCTTCTTCATCATTATCAGTTTCTTCTTGTTCTTCTTCTGTTTCTTCTTTTGGTGCAACAAGAAGCTCCTGGATACCAAATAAGAGTTCAAATAGGATAAGATAAAAAACTGGTTTTCTCTGAAAAGTCATTTGGGACATGATCTTAATCCTTTTATCAGTTACTAAATATATCTGCCTGCCAAGGTAACTCTTCTGGCCCTCTTCTACCCTATTTTTTCTCCTGGCAATTTCATTCAATTCCTAGGTTTTAATTATCATCTCTATTTGATGACTTCCAAATGTGCACCTCTGACCTCTGCCTTTCCCTCAAAAACTTTAGCCTCTTATTTCCAACAAAATGCTGGGTATGTATCTCTCCCTGAATGTCTCATCCCTACTATAACCACCTTACTTCACATCCTTTATCATTTCTCTGGACAACAGCCTCCTAAAGTGGCCTTTCTGTCTACAATCTCTCCCCCTTTTCATTCATCCTTCATATGATTGCCAGGGTAGTTACTGCACATATATTTGCACATTAATTGCACAGGATAAGGCACTGATCTGGTCACATCATTGTTCTACTCACAAATTTTCATTTATAAAGCTGGAATTAAAGAACTGCCAAAATTTGGTTTCAACCACTTTTCGGGTATCATTTTATACTATTTCTGCTTCACACATTTTATATTTCGGCTATAACAGATGACTCATCATCTCCCATTCTTGCCCTGTCTTATCTCACTTTGATACCTTTGCTCATATTCTTTCCCATACTTAGAAAAGAATCTCTCCATCCTATCTACCTATTGAAATCCCTCCCTCACTTTAAGACACAACTTAGGTGTTGCCTTCTCCTCAGTTTGATATTATCCTGATGACTTTCAGGGAATAAGCCACAGATTACCATATACTGTTACAACTGTAAGAGACTTTAGAGGTCTTCTAGTCCAACCCTTTCATTATATACAAAAGGAAACAGGTCCAAAGTGGTGAATAGATTTGCTTAAGGTAAGTTAGTAGCACAATCAAGACTGAAAACCAGACCCATAATCTATAGCTAATAAAGACTTTAGAGACCATCTGGTTCAACACCCTCTTTTATAGGTAACTATTGGCTCAAAGGGCCAGTTGCATGGGACTATCATTTCTAACACTTTACCTACAGATGAAGAAAGGGTTCCTGAGGCAACTTGAATTAACTACGGTATGTCCCCAGGTGAACTCATTAACTTTCCACCAAAGCCCACCCTGCTTCCTGATTTTTTCAGTTTAGTTGTTTTCAATTCATCCTTCCAGTCATTTCAGCAATCTTGAAGTCAGTTTTCCTTAACTCTTCACTCTTCTAACTCTACTCATCTAATCAGCTGTTAAATCCTACTATTTCTTCCTCTGCAACATCTCTCATTCCGATTCTCTTCTCTCCACTCACAGAGCCACCACCCTAGTTTCTACTCTCATCTCCTTTTCCAAGAAATCCCCAATTTCCTCCCCTGATTCAAGTCTTGCCCCTGTCTAATCAGTCCTCTAACTGGTTGCCACAGTGATATTCCCAAAGCATGTGTCTGACCATGCCACCCCCTGCTCGGTAGATTCCAGCGGCTCCCTCTTACTTCTAAGACAAAATGTAAACTCCTCTGCTGGTATTTCAAACCCTTTACAACCTGGGCCCAACCAAACCTTGTAGATTTTCTATATATGACTCCCTCTCATGAACTCTACAATTCAATCTGGCTTTCTTGTTTTTCCTCACATACAACATGTTATGTCCTACCTCTGTGCCTTTGCAAAGGGTGTCCCCATGACTAGAATACATGGCCTCCTCACCTGCCTCTCAGCAACCCTAATTTCCTCCAAAGCTCAGCTACATAAGGACTTTCCTGATCTCTGTGATCCTCCAGTCCCCCCTCCCCCTTTTTGCTGGTACAAATTACCCTGTATTTACTTCATAATACTGTCTCCTCTAAGAGAACGTAAGTTTCTTGAGGTCAAAGACTGTTTAATTTTTGTCTTTATAATCCCCAGCATCTAGCACAGTTCATGGAAATAACATACACTCAATAAATGCTTGTTGATTGATTGACTGATTTGACTAAAATCTCATAGGCTGACTCTCAGTTCAATTCTTAGTCATATTGAGAATCATTCTGATCAATCCTATGTACATCATTTGTATTTTCAACAAGTCTTTAAAAACAGGGGTACCCCAATCTATTCAAAAGCCTTTTAAAAACTTGAGCCCCTTCAAAATATCTTGATGAGTGTTCATAAGAGCAAAAATAAAATTTTTAAAAGGTTCACTTTTAAAAATCAAGTGAGTTCTTAGGATGAAAAAAAAGATAAAACTGAGCCACTCTTTCCTTTTCACTTTTGTAAACCATTAAGTCCCAAATTTTTAGAATGTTTAAGGAACTTTCAGTATAAGGAACATAGCAGGAACTCAATAAACACTCGTACCACAAATCTGGATTGTTTATAAGCTTCCCCTTCCTCCTCCTTTTTCTTTAAGTTTATACTTACAAAAAAAAAAAAAAAAGCATAGAACTCATAAGGGAGGGGTTTATTTACATGGTGGGTCCCAATTTGTAGATTATTAGAGTTGAAAGAGACCTGAGAATCATAGAATGATAGAATATCAGGACTCAGAGGGTTCTACAAGTCATCTAATCTAACCCTTTAATTTTCAGATAAGGAAACTGAGCCCCAGAAAGATAAAGAAACTTATCCAAGGTCATAAAGATGGATGGATTAGAACCCAGATCTTATAGTTCTAATTCCAACGGCCTTCCTATGGAAATAAATACAGCCTAATTCTATAACTCAAGAGTTTTATAAAGATCTCTTTACATTCAGTTTTTCAGTGAATGATGTATTTTCCTCTAGTGAGTTACATATTTATTATACAAAGAAAACTGTTGATTTCAAAAAAGTCAGAAATGGAAATTCAAAGCATGGTTCAAAGGAGCAAATATGAATTTACCAGCCTTGCTATGGCTTCAGTAATCACATCCTTTATTTTAATGTGGTGTAATTTGTAGTGCTTGCACACTTCTTCCGCAATAGATGTTTTCCCCACTGCAGGAGGACCGAGAATACAAATCTTAACAGGCTAAAAAATAAAAGAGATATAAAAATACAGTTTAGGATGACAGATCTAGTTTGGAAGGGACCTTATAAGTTATCTAGTTCAACCCTCGGTCAGAGAGGAGAAAACTGAAGCTTAGCAGTGATTTGTTCTTGTCCAAAGGTAGGAAGTGTAAAAATTGTGATTTAGATTCATCCTAACCTAACTTCTAAATCAAACGCTCTTTTCAGAATATTGTTAGTAACAATGCAATCAGGGATTGGCCATTGATAGCTCATCTTCTAAGGACTTTCAACTTCTAAGAAGAAGTGCTATATGTGTCAGTATTTCTTTTAAAATTATAAAACCTCACTGTCCATCTCCAGAGAAAGAACTGGTGGAGTCTGAATGTAGATCAAAGCATACTTTTCCTTTCTTTTTCTTTTTTTTTGTCCGTGTTTTCTTTTGCAGCATGACTAATGTGGAAATGTGTTTTGCATGACTACACATGTATAACTTCTGTCTAATTGCTTGCCTTCTCAATGAGGGGGAAGAAGAGGGAGGGAGGGAAGGAGGGAGAGAATTTGGAACTCTAAATTAAAAAAAATGTTAAAATTGTTTTTATGTGTAATTGGGAAAAATATTACATTAAATTTAAAAAAATTATAAACTTCCCCAAAGTTAATTTGTAATAGTAGAATGAATTAAGTCATGGGAGTATATATATATAGATTCCATGTTCCTTTATCATTGTGAGCTTTTCAATAACGACCCTAACACTGGTTCACAAGAGTACTTTATAGCTTACAAAGTACTCTCTTTACAATAACGCTATAAGGTAAATTGTAGAAGTATGATTTTTTTCTTAACAGATGAGGAAAATAAGCCTCAGGAGGTGAAAGAGTTGATTTACTTTAATCCGGTCCCCCAAACGGTAAATGTCAGAGCTGTTACTCTAACTCAGCTCTTATTTGAAATCAGACATTCCTGATACAACATCAAGAAATTAGAAAAGCTTCTAGTAGCTTTTATAGAAGTGAAATAATCACTATTTCACTTCAAGTCATTTAGAAAAAAATTAAACACCCTAATTCTCCACTTAATTTATGCTGGTTTTTAGTTCTTCTGTGTTTTATGTGTGTGTGTGTGTACATATATATATTTATTTACAAATGCTAGTGAATATTTGGGAGGTGAGGGGGAGGAAAGAACACATCAGAGTCTGGTGATATAGTCAACAGTATTTACATTTGTTCTATAGATTAAAATAATAAAGAATTATTGACTCAATAAACATGGAGCCTAATTTCTTCATAATTATGGTTTATGGAAAGAATCTGGCCTTTAATCACACCTTTTTATTTAGTACATTTATTTGCTATTAGAACTTAAAAATGCACTTTGTATTTGGAAAGTAATTATTTTCTCTATTGAAATGCCATTTTAGAAGTTTTCAAAAGCTATAACTAAGTATACAATCAGACAGTAATTCGGCATGCAGAATGTTATCATTTTTATAAGGATCCAGCAGATTTTTAAAGAGAAGACAGATTTTAAAAATCAAATCAAGAGAAACTGTGTCTATATCCCTTATGGTAAGCAGCAGGAACTAAATAACTATGTTACTTTTGTTACTTTAATGATAAAATTAAATTAATAAAAATATATATATTTTTTTTCAGAAGCAACTGTTTGAAAGTCTTAAAAATTTGTATTGTTCACTGTAGTTAAAAATACCAGTTTTTGGGGTGGCCAGGTGGCTCAGCAAGTAAGAGCCCCGGCTCCAGTGAAATAACTGGCCATGTAACCTTGAGCAAGTTACTTAACCCTGATAGCTTAAAAAAAAATACCAGTTTTCCCAGAAAATCTCTCTGATAACCCTTTATTTAAATTATTTCATCAAAAATATTTTTTTTCTTAAAAATGTTGGGGCACAGTGACAAATCCAAATTTATGACAAAATATTTATAATTAGCATATAATTTTTAAAATAGTTTTTGCATCAATACTAAACAAATGTTGCTAGTAAGTGTTCTAAAGAATACAAGTTATTTTAACAAAAAGTCTTTACATTTTATATCGCAAATTCTATGAATTTATATACAGAATCCACCCTTGGCTTATTGTAAAGAAAGTATATATTTAACATTACGAAAATTATCATAATAATAAACCATAAGCCCTGGAGCTGGAAAGACCACCTTGCTCAACTTCCCTGCTTTACTGTCATCTCTACAGTATACATATAGCAGCTGAAACCCAAGAGATACATTTCCTAATTTGAGTATTAAGTTCCCTAATGTTGCACAAAGAGAATTATAATTCTCTTATGAAAAGCATTTATTAATGGGTAGCTAAAGGAATATTCAGGGGGAAATGATTCTTTGATATGATATTTGATATGATATTCTTTGATATTTGTTTAGAGCAGCTTATGCAAAAACTAACATATTGGTATGATGTTTACAATTTTTCAAAGGGCTAGATTGAAAGCCAGGTGTCATTGTTACAAACTTTAAATTCTAGTAAAATTTTTATATTTGCCTTTTCTAGTTCCCAGTAATCAGTCGGTATACACAGATTTTTAAAAATGCCAATTTTTTTTCCCAAGCTACACCAAGCTTCTCTTATGCAGACAGAATCTTAGTCAAACAGATTAATCTAATGAAAAATCATTTTCAATTTATGTCAGACATGATGGTTGCTAGTGGTTCTTATTTTCTATTTTTGATCCCAATTCTTGTTACAGTTTAAATTTTTAAACATATCAATTCCCCTGTATTGTTAGGATTAAAGGGGCCAGGTAGGTGGTGCAGAGAATAGAGCACCAGCCCTCCAGTCAGGAGGACCTGGGTTCAAATCTGGCCTTAGACACTTAACACTTACTAGTTGTGTGACCTTGGGCAAGTCACTTAACCCCAATTGTCCTGCCTTCCCCCCTCCAAAAAGAAAGAAAATAAAAGGATTAAAGAACAAATATATCTTTATCTTAGTACTTTAAATTTTCAAACAGTTATTTTTTTTTTACAAATAAGAAGTTTAAATAACATTTAGGAAATAATTACCAATAATCCTCTATTTTGCTTGTATTCTTTGAGGATATTAGCTATATTTTCCACAAATCCTGATTGGGAAATCCACCTAATGTTAAAATTTTCTTTCACAAATAAAGCTTCCATTCTTAAGTTGACTAACAAATGGTCAAGTTGTCCTTGCTAAAAGATAAAGAATAAGTGAATATTTAATTAACAAATAATTAAAAGGTTCCATCTAAGTTGGTAAATACTAATAATTCAGTTATTACAGTTCCTTAATTCACATAGTACTTTCTTACAACACTATGAGGCAGTTAATACAAGAAGAAACAAAATAATTAATCATGAAAATCAATGAATCAATTAGTATTTACTATTATATCAATTATAACATTACTATATTTCTAAAAGTTCTATCTATATTTTCTGTCTTATAGTAGATAGCAATATTTGCTTTCTACAGGTAGTGAAATAGCATAAAAATGGGAACATATTCCAAAAAAAAAATGGGAACATATGTAAAGACTAAATACAGTATTCTTAAATACACCACAGTCATATAGCTCATTCCTAAAAACCAGTTAATTTATAAAAGCAGTTCAACAGGAGGATAAGATACAAACCCAGAAAACTTCAGTGAACAATGTTGTCTAAGTGTTTTAAAAATCAGAAAACAAATTGTCACATGAGGTCTGAAGAGGAAGATTATTATCAGCTTCAGAAGATAAAAAAAGTCTTCCTGAAGGTGTCTTTCGATTTTGATATTTAAAGAGGAAACATGAAAATCAACAGTGAAAGAGGGGGAAAGAGAACATACAAGACAAAGGGAACAGCAGTGTCAAAAAGGCACACAGACAAAAGAGTGTGGAGAGTGGAGGTGGAAAATGAGGAGAGAGAGACAGACTGACAGAGACAGAGAGAATCCTGCTTGAAGGTAGTAGGGAGGAATTGCATCGAGGGGAGTAATATGAGAAAAAGCTAGTATTTTATTTTTTTGCCTTTTTTTTGGAGGGCAGTTGGGGTTAAGTGACTTGCCCAAGGTCACATGGCTAGTTTTTTTTGTGTTAAGTGTCTTAGGTTGGATCTGAACCCAGGCCCTCCAGACTCCAGGGCCGGTGCTCTATTCACTGAGCCACAAAGCCACCCCAAAAGCTAGTATTTTAGAAAGTTGAGTGGCACTAGGTTGTAAAGGGCCTTGGAAGCTAGGTACAAGAGTTTGAACTTTACTTAGTATGTAAAAGTGAAGGCCTAAAATTTTCTGAGCAGAGAGATAAAATGTCAAGAGCATATGGATTAATATAGCAGCTTAGCCAGTAATGACTAAAACCCATTAATGACTGAAGTCATTGTAGACTGTGCTGCATCAATACAAGGCCACTTAATTATCATACCTGGCACAGTGCCTTGCACTTAGTGTTTGAAAAATGATGTTTAATGTATGTTCAGAGACTGAGATGGCAGCAAATTAATGAAATATTGACTGATATTACCTCAACAATTCTTACATTTCTATTTGTACTATTTAAACTCAAATGGATTTATGATTTCATCAGTTCAGGAATTCCCTCCAATGACACAGATAGTCACCCATCCATGCCTGGTCTTGTCCATCTCCTTCTAAAGACTCCTCATGGCCACATGCTGGAAGCCTTCTTTACTTTTTTGCATCAAGAGGTTATCAGTGAAACACAGATAACATTCCATGTTTTATCCCTTGCATTTACTAGATAACCTATCATACAATTCCTTATCTATGTCTCAATTATACTATAATCTATGACAATGTAGAATATATAATGTACCATATTAACACCAAATGCTATCCGTTGAACTACAACTAGTTTTTCAAAGTTTGATTTCTCAAAACATTTGAGTCAATATTTATTTTGTATAATATCTTCATTCTGCAACTGCTATTCTACTTGGTTTCAACTCCATGGAACAAGACCTATACCCCTGCTTAACTTCCCTCTTTCCTGCCTCCTTTTGTGTATCATTCCCCCCCACCCCCCTCCACTAGATTGTAAGCTCCTTGATGGCAGGGACTGTCTTTCTTTTTTATTAATTGTATCCCCAGCACTTAGTACAGTACCTGCCACATAGTACATTCTTAATAAATATTTAATTGATTGGATTGGACAATCTGGAACCTGTTTAATGATAGTTTATTTTTTACACAGATGTAAAAGATAGTTCACATTTAATATTTTTCAATAATCCTATTTTAAAAGAGAATAAGGAAGTTAGAAACTTTATACTTACTGTTAATTCTTTGCTTAAAAATGCATTTTCTTTAGCAAATTTTTGGATTTTTCCTGGGCCAACATTTTTACTGATGCACTATTGAAAAAAATAGTAATATTTACATGTAGGTACAATTTCATATTACATTCAAGTAAATGGAGATATAACTGAAAAGCTTAAAAAGTACACCTACAAAACTGAGGGAGATGCACAGGAGTACGAGAAGTGAAAAGGCACTTATCTTGAACAAAGCAGCTATGGCCAAGGGGAGGAGTGACAGTCTGTCTCACACTATGTAAGTGTATTTTAGCTTTGGTGAATCTGGGTCATGATCCACAATTTCAACATCTGCCTACAGATACATTCCAGTTTTTCAAAAGTGTCACTTGAGCATATTTGGGGGGTAGGAAACTAGTTATTTCTTAACCTGATAGCTTTATTTTTGCCCCCCTCACACATTCCTGGATTTTCTTCTACTTGGGTAGGATTAAGCATCTTCAGAGGATGATTCAAAAAGTCAGTCCACATATGGATACTTACAAATTGATAAAATTTAGGTTTGCCTTCAGACAAAGAAGAAACTCTTAGACAGAAGTCCCAGTATCTCCCACCATCCTCCAATCCACCTTCCCCCTGGAGCTGCCCTACCCTTTAGAATCAGCTGAGCAAAACAACCTGAAGAATGAGCATGCAAAAAAATAAGTTAATTAATTAAAATCTTGGACTTACTTTGGGTATTCATCTTGGTCAGCTGACCTCATAAAGGGAAGTTTCCTAACATCCCTCAGGGCACTTTTACCCCTCTTCCTAACTCCTGCAAGTGCAACTGTCCAAGACCTCCAGAGAATCCTCCCCTCTCCACTGCCTACTCTGTGCTTCTGATGGGGTGCCTGGGTGCCTGTGCTTGAACCCCAGTTTGTAAAATCACATCTCTCCCTAGTCTCAGAGCATTATCTCTGCCTGCTTCTCCCCATGCCAGTACTCTGCCTAGCAACCATTCATAATCAAGCCCCAGTCAAATGTTTATCTCCCCTTGGTACAATAACAAGCTGCACCTATGAATCCTTCACTAGATTATCTATAAGTGACTCCCTAGCCTATTATGTATATCCTGAATCCCTCATTATGTATGCCTTAGGCTCGGGACATATGTATACTCCTAACATCCATCTTATCAAATATGACATTGATGGGTGGCAGCGTGGTTGGCCCTGACCACTAGCTGACTTAATGACGTCTCGAGCCTAAAACCACACCTCCATGCAGCCTCTCCTTGGACTATTTCCCAGTGAATTCTGGGCAATATGCCTGTGTAGTAGATATTAAAAGTGCATGTTCCTTTAAGAACTGACCACTCCATAACTCCTCCCAAATCCTGCCCTGACTCAGCTAGTTAGCATATTTGGCACAGGGTTCTACTATATATTATCCTATATAAACTTTTAACTGTAACCCTCTAAGGTTGCAGGTTCCCTAAGAACTCTTGCCCGCTGTATAGAGTAACAATAAATCTTTGCCGCCTTGACTTAAAGAATGCTTGAGTCCGTGAATTCATTCTAGACTGCTTTCCAGGGACTCTGGTTATTGGGGTTCCTGGACTCCCTAAACTCCCTGACCACTTCAACTGTGTCACTTCATCCCCACCTTAAGCACCCCTCCCTTCCCCACACTATGTTGCCCACATCCATTTCAGCTTCCCATATACCCATTCTTCCAACTTCCCCACTCAGCTGTTCTTAGTCAAGAATGTAAATACTATTTTATGTATGTAACTACAAAACATCTCCTCCTCTCTCTCTCTTTCTCTCTTCTCTCTCTGTCTCTGTCTATCTGTCTCTCTCTCTCTCTCTCTCTCTCTCTCTCTCTCTCTCTTATATGCCCTAAACTGCAGACAAGGTTTCAAGATTGTTCCATTTTACAATAATTCTAGTCTTTATTTTGAATATTTAGTTTCTTAAGGACGAAAAAAAGGAACACTTTCAAAATATGGCTTCCCCTACAGTCCTACTATATAGTTTGTCCCCATAGCATGTAGATGGTTCAGAGTCCCTGAAGGCTATGCCAGAGAAACATAAGCTCTGGAAGGTTCTACAGAGCCAGAAATGCTTGGAGGGCATGACTATTTTACTAAGGTGTGGAGAGGTTATGATCTGCATTAGTGGAGAAGTAGCCACATTAACAAAACCACAGATTTTTAATGTAAGTATCAAAATATGACACTGAAGTGTGGTTTTTTTTTTAAGCAATTGGGGTTAAGTAACTTGCTCAAGGTTACACAGCCAGGTGTTTCTGGGTGGGTGCTAAGTGTCTGAGCCCGGATTCCATCCCAGGTCATCCCTACTCTGGGGCCGGTGCTGTTACTCGCTGTGTTACCTGGCTGCCCCACACTGAAGTGTTTTACCTTTAGTATATCTTCTTGTGTATGAGAAGCTTCATCCATTGCGATTAGGTAGTGAACCTTTGGCACGTGGTCAGCTATATTTTGTAAGACTCTGCAATTCAGTAAGTACAATGATCAACCATGGAAAACATAACAGATATGCACTCCCCTGAAACCTAAAGCTGAAGAATTCCAAAGAAGAACACTAGCAAATGCAGTTCTCATCCTATTTGAGAGATTGAGCTTGTTTTATTTTACTATTGCAATAATGTAGAAAAGTTTAGCATTTTTTAGATATGTTCAGATAAATTGTCAAGAGTGTTCAGATATATTGTGAATTTTAAGAGGCCAACAGAGTCTCTAGAGCTATAGAAATTCCCAGGTGTAGGCAATATGAAATAACCCTTCATTTTCTCACTGTATTCTCCTTGTTTCTTCTCCTTTTCCTTTCCCCCTCTCTGTAAACCCTCATCCCATTTATCCCCTTTCTTTCCTCTATCTACCCTCTAACATACAAAAAAGTACCTGTTTTGATGCCAGGAGGGAGATTAAAGCTCCAGAAAATGTTTAACAATTGTTCTGTTGTCAGCAAAATTAGTGGGGAATCTCTGGATCATTGAAGTACTACAGAGAGGGTTCAGGATGTGTTTAAATATCACAACTCTAGGTTATCTTTACACATTTAAATGTAGGAAGGGAAGAACTATTATCCTTGATATGTACTGGTGGCACAACTGGAATAAATGTATATGTCCAAAGGAGGTATGGTTCCGGGAAAGGTGAGAGTATCTTAATGAAATTCAGCAGGTGAGTGAATAAATATACTGATTTCAAGATAAACACACCTACTTAATTTCTTATGGCAATGTAGTCTACAAAAAGTCATGGCTGCCTAGGCATTCTCTCAGTAGTGTCCTACTCTTCATGATCCCTTGGGGGTTTTCTTGGCAAAGATACTGTAGTTGTTTGCCATTTCCTTCTCCATCTCATTTTACAAATGAGGAAACTGAGGTAAACAGGGTTAAGTGACTTGTCCAGGGTTGGTCAAAAAATGTCTGAGAGGCCATAATTGAATTCTGGAAGATGAGCCTTCCTGATTCCAAGCTTGGCGCTTTCTCCACTGTGCCATCTCTCTGTGCATGCATCATCTTTCGCCAGCCCATTCTTTACTGATAGATTAAGGGGAGATGTGTGCTACGGAAAGCAGATTAGCTTTCCTCTGCTGGAAGAAATGCATAAATATTACTTTCCACCTCAAAGAGCTTCACCTGGGGTGGAGCGGGGGAGACATATGGCATATATGAAAGACAAATATGTTTTTGGAGAGGGCTCAATGTGTCCATTCAATCAATAGTCAAATCAAGGTTATAATCACATAGATGTTAAGGAGGGGATACTATCTCATTTATATGTGGGAAGTCTGTCCAAAGGAATATCAATTTTGATTACTTTTATTTCTCAAGGCATCTTGGGTTTAGGGGGCTAATTTTTTTTTCTTCCCTACTTATTTATTCTACCATTAAAAAAAAACTAGAACAATTAACTCTTTTGTCTCATGTACTTTTCATTTATGATTTCCTTATATAGCTCTGAGAAAACAGGCTTTTAATAAAACTCATTGGGATTGAAATGGAGCTACTTGGCTATATTTTTAAATCCAAATTATCTGGCTCTCACTGATTGGCCAATAATGGGCCCGTGTCTAAGCCTCACTTGTTCATTGTTTTGGTTTTGATGGCTCAGAGTGATTGTAAATAGCAATTATTTCTGTTGTGGCCAGAAACTCTGAGGGTCTTCCCCTTCCATTCTGATTCATTTCTGAAGGCAAACCAGGCCATCTTTTGGCTCAATTCTTACCTAGACTTTAATTACTGAATGCCTGTTTCCTCAGACAAACTGAGACCTAGGAAAGATGTTAGCTAAGAAAGGCCAAGGGGAGGTGGCTAGGTTGCACAGTGAATAGAGCACCAGCCCTGGTCTGGAGATCCTGAGTTCAAATCCAGCCTCAGACACTTAACACAAAAATTAGCTGTATGACCTTGAGCAAGTCACTTAACCCCAACTGCCCTCCAGAAAGCAAAAGAAAGAAAGGCCAAGGTGTTCCACTGCATCTGGGGCCATTGCCAGTCGTTCTGACCTATATCTTATCATTCAACTCTGATGACTGTAATGACAAGCACAGAAGTAGTTCATACCTTGTTTCAGCTATTGAATTAACACCTTGTTTCAGTTCAAGTTTCTTTTGAGTCTTGTATCAAGTCTGTTAAGAAACAGAATGTGTGAATCCTACAACTTGTGAACCCTAGAACTCATGAAATCCTGCAACAGGAAGGGGAGGAGCTAATGACCACATATAAAGAGAATTTCCATGTTAAAGAAAGAAGAACTGAAAAGAGGACTGTTACGGTGGCAGTCAAGAAGGAGAAAACTTGTGGTATCCCAGCAGTCTGTTTATCTGTTCTGTCTGTATTGATGTTTGTTTGTAATACTTTGTACAGAAGCCCTGGGACCTTACTGGAAGCCCTGAAAGACGATTTTCTGGTCTGTTTACAGAAGTCCTGGAGGAGGGTTTTGGAGGTCCTGGGACTTTACTGATGATTTGTGCTAACCTCTTGGACTTTGTGGGTCTGTGTTGATTTCTATGTTGATGATTTGTGTTGAGTTGTCAGACCTTGTTGGTGGGTCTAACTTGATTTCACAGGCAGATAGTGAATTGATGATGGTGCCAGAAATGTGTATGAATGTCGTTGTCAAGCTTTGTCTTCCCAGAAACAGGAACTGTGAAGGACTTGAAATGGACTGGACAATGTGAACTTCATTATGGAATGGGAACTGGACAAGGAGCTGGAAAGGAACTGGGAGCTGCCTGCCTTTGAAACCAGGTGACAGTTGGAGGTGGGACCTTGGAAGAGGAACCATGGAAGCTGAGAGCCAGCCTAGAGTCAAGCTGAAAGAAGACTTTACTTGTACACTGGGTACTGACTGAGAAGATTATGATTTACTGTGACCTATGGGTGGAGAGCTTTGAATTTTGTACTTTGTGATGGAATTAAGGATTTTGTGATTGACTAAATGAATGTATTTTGTTTAAAGCTATGTGACCACTTTGGTGAAAACTATGTGGCCATTTTAGTGATAAGTTGTTGAGTTGTGACATGGTGAATGCTGCATTTTGATTTTCTATGATAAATTGTAACATTGTTAATGCTATACCTTGATTTTATATGAATGTTTTGCTCTGATTTGTTATCATTATGTAATCAGAACCTTGAAAGCTATTCATAGCAGCAGTTCTCTGGAAAGCTGCTTGTGTTCAGCTTTACAATGACTCTGAAGGAAAGAGCAAGGCTGATGACTTTGCACAGCTATGTGTCACTTAAATCCAACTCACTTGCAAGTAAAGACATACTGATGCCAAGACATCCTCAAGAACCAAGGATGAACAATAACTATTCCATCTGTGCTATTAGGTTGTGTAGTGAATACAGTGTCAGGTTTGGAATCAGGAAAACACATCTTCCTGAATTCAAATCTAGCTTTAGACACTTACTAGTTGTGAGACCCTGTGCAAGTCATTTAACCCTGTTTGCCCCAGTTCCTTATCTATAAAATGAGCTGGAGAAGGAAATGGCACATCACTCCAGTATCTTTGCCAAGAAAACCCTCAATGGGGTCACAAAGAATCATATGCGACTGAAATAAGTCAATAATCAATGTCCATTTTGAGCATACCAGGCCCAAGCTAGAAGAGTCCATTGAAAAATGACCCTCACCTTTACTTATTCCATGAAACTTTGCAAACATGTTCGGGCTCCATGGGGAAAGGCACATGTTCAGGGCCCTTGCTAAGGGTTATGTACAACCAAAGACTCTTAGTTGGTCCTCATGTATCCTCATGAGTAGGGTCTATGCTAAAAAGGATTGGTCACTAAGCAGGAAGAATTATCTACTCTCTGCGCTATAGAGAGCTAAGAGAAATGGCTTCTGGCCTCTTTTAAAGTATCCCCTTTTAGGACACAGCCAGTGTTGCCTCTGCCTTAGATGTGCCCCCTGCCCCTCAGTGGTTCCTATGGCCCCAGTAATAGAAGGCACAAAATAACAAGAATATGTATTAGTCTAAGCAAGCCTGAGGCTAGACCTTACATCCCTGGCTGCCTCTTCTGTGTCTTTCCAGGAGTCTAGGATACCAAACAGCAGCCCTAAGAAATGGATATTTCCAGATCTGTAAGTAACCTCTCAAGGTTAAGAGGTGTGGGCCCTGATTCCCCAGAAGGAGATGACTTCAGCTCAGTAAGACACTACAGCTGAAGGGCAAGCCATGAATGGTCTTGTCAGCATAACCATGGAGTCATGGGCTGCTCTAACAGTCCACATAGGAGGTTAATATGAAATATTGAATCTGAAGTTGTCTTTATCACATAGTAGAATACAACAGATGGCAGGTTTTTCTTTAATGTTTCAACTATTTGTTAATGTCCATTTATGAGTCTTTTGTGACTTAAGTATTTCTTTTTAGTAGAGGAAATAAAAAATCAGCTATCCCTGATAGCTATTTTATATGTTCTAGGAAGAATTTTCCTCATGCCTTTTAGGGGTGATCCTACATATTAGCATACCTAAGTTTAAGTTAAGAGGTTTTCTCCTGGTTGTGTCCTGCTTTTATCTTTCCATGGAGAACAGTTTTGTCCATGCTCCCAATTTTCTGGGTCCTACCTCTGAATCTGCATCTAGAGTGTGGCTCTCTTAAAATCACCCTGTTGACTTCTTCTCTAGGGCAAGATGGAAATCACCCCCTTCCCCAGGCATGGCTACCCTCCAGCTCCTTCTCAGAAGTCTGTTAGGTTCAAAGTCAAGAAAACTTAGTGAACACCATGTAAATGTCTATGGGAAGATATTTCTATTCCTCCTGTTTCCATAGTAATGCCTTTGGAAAAGAGTAAATCTGAAGTTATACTTACATTTTTATTGTGTATTCCCATATCTATTTCTAAAGCATACACATAAGATTCCTACATAGCATCTTACCTGAGCCAGGTCTAATGTCCTCTCTGGGAGCATAACTAACAAGGAAGGTAGTTCAAAGAAGGAGGTTCAATTCTCTGAGGGATATAAAACTAGAAGGCCAACCTAATTTACAATTTGTAAAGAGGTTGAAGATTTAAAAACCGTTTCTTATCTTTATAGGACCTCAGGGGGTGTGAAAAAGCATAGTGGCACTTACTTTTCTTTTTAGCAACTGCAGTGCAGACTGCTCATCTGACACAATGTGAAAGAAAAAAATCTCAAAGCTTAGAAACAACAGGCATGAAACAACTTTCAGTGGGGTTATCTGTCAGTAATGCTTACCCTGCTAAATCAAGGACATGAATTGCTGGAATTATATTTGTACCATCACCAAAGACTGGTAATGTAGGTGTTTCACCTAACCATGCCATCTGTAAAAAAAAAAAATCAAAGTAATGAACTTTATTTATGCCAATTTCAGTTACTTGTCTAGTTGTCCTGGATAAGTAGTAATTTTTTTTTAGAAGCAAATATTACATGATGACATGATGACAATAATTTAATTACCTGAATACCTGGAACAAATGCTCTAATACCATAGAGCTGTTCATTCTTTAACTGTTGAGAGTTGGAAGGGGACTTTAGAGGTCATCTAGCCTAGTGGTGTCAAACTCAAATAGAAACAGATCCCCCTGTGGGTCACATATTGACTTAGAAAATCACAAATTAACATTATCAATCTTTTATTTTATTTCCAGTTATTTTGTTAAACATTTCCCAATTACATTTTAATCTGGTTTTGGCCAGACTGGGGAGTTTCGAAGGCTGTGAATTTGACACCTCTGATAGAATTCACCTCTTACCTGAGGTATAACTATGTTTCAAATATTCCTTAATAAAACATGTTTATAA
>NW_027186446.1:13916-73350 GCF_028583685.1 Petaurus breviceps papuanus | reverse complement strand
GTTAATGATGGTTTGCATGTAAGAAGTAGAGTGGAAATATCACCAAGGATATGAACCTGGAAAAAGAGGTGAGCTTGACATGTGAAGAAGACAGGGGATAGTAACAGAAATCTTTCAGTTACATCCACCCCAGTTCTGTAGTGGTGGCACTCACAAAGTAGTAAAAGAATCAGAGAAAGGTCTCTAGCATCTTGGATAGATTCTTTATGGGAGATTTATAGAAATACATCAACAAAAACTGCGTAGGATAAGAAGGTGTGAATAGGTTGAGATAAATACCAATGGGAGGAATATTCATACTAATAAGATCACACACACATATGTATATGTGTGTGTATTGCAGCAAATGATTTTTTTGTACATATAACAACATGTCTATAAAGAGCTGATACAGAAATTCTGTTAAGAAGCCTCAGTGAGTGCTGCTGTTCCTCAACCTCCCTCATGAGATACTGCTTAGGTTTGGTCCCCAGCCAGTTCTGGCATAGTTCCTTCTATCCAGGAACTGAGAGCTATCTTATCTGGAGCCCTAGAGAGGATAATGTAAGGAAGGGATGCAGGTCCATCCACCATTTGTGTCCAGGAGGCTCTGACACTCACTTGCTATATGACCCTGGGTAAGTCATATTTTTTTTTTCTTTTTGGAGGGGGGGAGGGCAGGGCAATTGAGGTTAAATGACTTTCCCACTGTCACACAGCTAGTTAAGTATTAAGTGTCTGAGATTAGATTTGAACTCAGGTCCTCCTGACTCCAGGGCTGGTGCTCTATTCACTTCGTCACCTAGCCACCCCTAAGTCTTAACTTTTATGAGCCTTTTTCCTCATTTATAAAACAAAGGGTAATATGTGCATCACTGGTCTCAAAAGGGTGGGTTTAAGGAAGGTATATAGTAAATCCTAACGTACCATAGGAATGAAGTTACTCTTATTTATTCACAATCACTTCTTTGCTCCCCCTCTCAATTTTATTTAGCCAAAATAAGTAATCTGGTTAAGATCTCTAACCAAAGATTTTAACCCACACTCCACTATTCCTCTAAAGTTCATGTTTTTCCTGTTTTCAAGGAGCTGAGATGGAAATACAACATTCATTCCATACCTATCTGGTAGGATGATGATATTCAGGTGGATGGGGGTCAGCAAACTGGGAAAGTAATCTTAGACTTTCTGGTTACAGAAAAAATATACATCATCTATATCAAGTTTATGCAGAATGAAAAAGCTAATGATGTAAATGTGTATGTGGGCATCCACTGTAGCAAGATGGTTATCACTAGCTAAATCTGAACAAAGATCACAAAAAGATTCTTAATCATAAATCCAGATCTTGACAAGATGGAAAGTAGAAGTGCTAATATAAAGAAGAAATCATTAAAAAGATGAAAGAATAAAACTGTCTGTTGTGCAATGGCAATTAAAGTGCTAAGAAATATTTTTAAAGAAAAATTCAATTAAACAAAAATACATGAAGTACTTATTATAGGCAAGACACTGTACAAGGTACTAGAAATAAAAAGATGAACAAGCAATCTTCTAGGACATTAGAATATAGTCAGGGTAGGCAGCTTTCACTAAAAAACAAGGAGGAAATCTTGGAATATAATAAATATTCCAAAAGGCAAAAGATTTAGGCTTATTATCAAAAATAGCTTATCCTGCAAAGCAGAGTATAGTCCTGGCAGGGGCAGCAACTACTCCTGGGACTATCAATCCATAGCCCAGAAATTTAAAAAGCTCCTATCTGGACCTCGAGGGACCAGGATGGCAGAGTGAATCCCGGCTGCTCCAATCCCCGCCTCTGACCCTGAAAACATAGTAATAACTGCCCCGGGCAAAACCTTAAATAGTAAAGTCTTAGAAACCCTAGAGGAAGGGTGTGGCTAGGGCCCTGCCTCAAAATGGGTAGAAAGCAGACTGCAAAGACAAATACTCTGGAGTCCTACTATCCTGAGAGGGAGGAACCAAATTCAGAGGGAGACAGTGTTGACACCACACCACAGCTGAAGCATCAACAGGGAACTGGTCTCAAGCACAGAAAGCTTTCCTAGATGAGCTCAAAAGGAACTCTGAAAACCAAATGAGAGAGATAGAAGACAAAATGAATAATTCTTTTAAAATCAAAACTGCAAAATTAGAAAAACATTATGATGAAGAAAATAGCTCCTTAAAAAGAAAAATGTATGATATGGAAAAGGAGCTCCAAAAATTAACTGAGGAAAATAATTCTCTAAAAACTAAAATCAACAAAATTGAAGCAAATAACTCTATGAGGATCCAAGAATTAGTCAAACAAAACATCAAGAATGAAAAATTAGAAAAAGAGGTAAAATACCTCAATGGAAAAATAACTGGCCTGGAAAACAGATCCAGGAGAGATAATCTGAGAATTATAGGCCTACCAGAAAATCATGATGAAAAAATGAGCCTGGACAACATTCTCCAAGAGCTCATTAAGGAAAACTTCCCTGAGATACTAGAACCTGAGCGTAAAATGGAAATCAAGAGAATCCACTGGACACCTGCTAAAAGAGATCCCAAATTGAAAAGTCCTCTAAATGTTGTGGCCAAACTCCAGAACTACCAGGTAAAGGAGAAAAAACTTCAAGCAGCCAGAAAGAAACAATTCAAATATTGAGGAACCACAGTGAGGATCGCACAGGATATGGCAGCCTCTACACTGAAAGATCGGAGAAAGTGGAATACAATTTTTTGCAAGGCAAAAGAGCTCCAATTAAAACCAAGGATCACCTACCCAGCAAAACTGAACATATTTTTCCAGGCAAGGAGATGGTCATTCAATGATATAACAGATTTCCAGACCTTCCTGATGAAAAAGCCAGAGCTCAATGGAAAATTCAACCTCCAATTACGAGATGCAAGAGAGACATAGAAAGGTAAACAAGGAAAACACACACACACACACACATTGTTTTTAATAAGAGCAAACTGGTTATAGACAAGTAGAAGGTATGAGAATAAATTGTACAAAATGACAATTTAAAAAACCTTATTAAGGGCTACAAAGGGACTGTAATGGAAGAAGAGGATCGAATGAAGTTAAAAAGGGTAAATTATGCCACACAAAGAGGCATAAAAACAATATAGTAGAGGGAAAGAAGGGAGGGAAATGAGTATTATATGAGCTTTTCCCTCATTGGTTCTGGTGCAAGGAGGGAATAACGCGACCAGTTAAGCATAGGACTCTATGGAGAAGAGACACAAAACGTATCATAATAGAGGGAAAGAGGGGAGGGAGAGGAGCTTTGCATGAGATTTGTTCCTGTCACTATTGGTGTGAAGAAGAAATAACATACTGCATTAAATATAAAAATATCCTATAGGCAGTAGGAGGGGGAAAGGACTATGAAAGGGGGGGGGGTGGTTAGAAGGGAGGGAAGAAGTAAGGGGGAAGGGGAGGAAAAGGGAGGGGGGCTGATAAGAAGGGAATAGTGAGGGAGGTAGTGGTCAAAAGGAAAACTATTAAGGAGGGTAAGGGAGAGGGGGAGAAAAATATAAGCATAAACAGGGGAGGGAATAGGATGGAGGGAAAGAAGCAGATAGTAATCATAACTGTGAACATGAATGGAATGAACTCTCCCAAAAAAGAGAGGTGGATAGCAGAATGGATTAAAAACCATAATCCTATAATATGCTGTTTACAAGAAACACATCTGCAACAGAGGGATACACACAGAGTAAAGGTAAAAGACTGGAGTAAAATACATCATGCCTCAGCTAAAGTAAAAAAAGCAGGGGTAGCAATCCTTATCTCAGATAAAGCAAAAACAAAAATTGATCTAATTAAAAGAGATAAGAAAGGAAACTAAACCCTGCTAAAAGGCACCATAGAGAATGAAGCCATATCATTACTTAACATATATGCACCAAGTGATATAGCAGCCAAATTCCTAGAGGAGAAGGTAAGGGAATTAGAGGAAGAAATGGATAGCAAAACTATACTAGTGGGGAACCTTAATCTCCCCCACTATGAACTTGATTAATCCAGCCTCAAAATAAGCAAGAAAGAAGTTAAGAAGGTGAACAGAATTTTAGAGAGGGCAGGTATGATAAATCTCTGGTGAAAACTGAATGGGGATAAAAAGGAATATACCTTCTTCTCAGTGGTACATGGCACATACACAAAAATTGACCATATACTAGGACATAAAAACCTCACAATTCAAAGCAGAAAGGAAGAAATATTAAGTGCATCATGCTCAGATTGTGATGCAATAAAAATAATATATAATAAAGGGCCACAGAAAGACAGACTAAAAACTAACTAGAAACTAAACAATTTAATCCTAAAGAATGAGTGGGTCAAACAAGAAATCATAGAAACAATCAGTAACTTCATTAAAGAGAATGACAATAATGAGACAACATACCAAAATTTGTGGGATGCAGCAAAGGTGGTTCTTAGGGGAAGTTTTATAACCCTGAGTGCATACATGAACAAATTAGAGAAAAGGGAGGTCAATGAATTGGGCATGCAATTGAAAAAGCTAGAAAGGGGTGGCCAGGTAGCACAGTGAGTAAGAGCACTGGCTCCAGTGTCGGGATGACCTGGGGATCGAATCCGGGTTCCGACACTTAGCATCGACCCAGAAACACCTGGCCATGTAACCTTGAGCAAGTTACTTAACCCCAATTGCTTAGGGGCAGCCAGGTGGCTCAGCGAGTAAAAGCACCGGCTCCAGTGTAGGGATGACCTGGGGATCAAATCTGGGAGCAGATACTTAGCACCACACCTAGAAATAACTGGCCATGTAACCTTGAGCAAGTTCCTTAACCCCAACTGCTTTAAAAAAAAAAAGAAAAAGAAAAAGCTAGAAAAAGAACAAATTGAAAATCTGCAGTTAAATACTAAATTAGAAATAATGAAAACCAAAGGAGAGATTAATAAAATTGAAATTAAGAAATCTATTTAATTAATAAATAAAACTAAGAGCTAGTTTTATGAAACAACCAATAAAATTGATACACCCTTAGCCAATATGATAAAAAAAGAAAGAAGAAAACCAAATTATGAATATCAAAAATAAAAAGGGTGAATCTACCTCCAATGAAGAGGAAATTAAAACAATAATTAGGAATTATTTTGCCAAATTATATGCACATAAATTTGACAATCTTAGTGAAATGGATGAACATTTACAAAAATATAAATTGCCCAGATTAACTGAAGAGGAAGTAAATTACTTAAATAACCCCATCTCAGAGAAAGAAATTGAACAAGCCATCAGTGAACTCCCTAGGAAAAAAATCTCCAGGGCCAGAGGGATTTACTAGTGAATTCTATCAAACATTTAAAGAACAACTGATTCCCAAACTCTACAAACTATTGGGAAAATTAGTGAAGAAGGATTCCTACCAAATT
Organism: Petaurus breviceps papuanus; assembly: GCF_028583685.1. Lineage (NCBI taxonomy): Eukaryota > Metazoa > Chordata > Mammalia > Diprotodontia > Petauridae > Petaurus > Petaurus breviceps. The sequence goes on along the minus strand of NW_027186446.1, from coordinate 67,970 downwards.
CTTTTTATGACACAAACATGGTACTGATACCAAAATTAGGAAGAGATAAAACAGAAAAAGAAAATTATAGACCAATCTCCCTCATGAATATAGATGCAAAAATTTTAAATAAAATATTAGCAAAAAGAGTACAGCATCTTATCACAAGAATAATACACTTCGATCAGGTAGGACTTATTTCAGCAATGCAAGGATGGTTTAATATTAGGAAAACCATCAGTATAATAGATCATATCAACAATAAAACTAGCAGAAACCACATGATTATCACAATAGATGCAGAAAAGACTTTTGACAAAGTACAACATCCATTCCTATTAAAAACACTAGAAAGTATAGGAATTAATGGAGCTTTCCTTAAAATAATAAGTAGCATCTATTTAAAGCCATTAGCAAGTATTATATGTAATGGGGATAAGCTAGAAGCATTTCCAATAAGATCAGGGGTGAAACAAGGGTGTCTACCATCATTCCTCTTATTCAATCTGGTACTAGAAATGTTAGCAGTAACAATTAGAGAAGAAAAAGAAATCAAAGGAATCAAATTAGGTAAAGAAGAAACCAAGTTATCACTCTTTAAAGATGATATGATGATATATTTAGAGAATCCTAAAGAATCAAGTAAATAACTACTTGTGACAATAAATAAATTTGGCAAAATAGCAGGATATAAAATAAACCCACATAAATCCTCAGTATTCCTGTATATTTCTAACGAAATCCAACAGCAAAAAATAGAAAGAGAAATCCCATTTAAAGTTACTGTAGACATTATAAAATATTATGGAATCTACCTGTTAAAACAAAGCCAGCACCTATATGAACACAACTACAAAACACTTTCCACACAAATAAAGTCAGATCTAAGTAAGTGGAAAAACACCAATTGTTCATGGCTGGGTCGAGCTAATATAATAAAAATGACAATTTTACCTAAATTAAATTACATATTTAGTGCCATACCAGTCAATTTACCAAAAAACTACCTTATAGAGCTAGAAAAAAATAGTAACAAAATTCATTTGGAAGAACAAAAGTTCCAGAATAACAAGGGTATTAATGAAAAGAAATGCTAGGGAAGGTGGCCTAGGCATACCAGATTTTAATATGTATTATAAAGCAGCAGCAATCAAAACTACTTGGTACTGGCTGAGGAACAGAGCAGTGGATCAATGGAATAGATTGGGTACACAAGATTCAACAGTCAATGACTATAATAATCTACTTTTTGATAAACCCCAAACCACAGGTTTTGGGATAAGAATTCACCATTTGACAAAAACTGCTGGGAAAACTGGAATATGGTATGGCAGAAACTGGGCATAGACCAATATCTAACACCATATACCAAAATTAAGTCTAAATGGGTGCATGAACTAGGTATAAAGGATGATACTGTAAGCAATCTGGGAAAACAAGGAATAGTTTACCTGTCAGATTTATGGAGAGGGGAAGATTTCATGACCAAACAAGAATTAGAGAGCATTATAAAATACAAAATGGATAACTTTAATTACATGAAACTGAAAAGCTTATGTACAAAGAAAGCCAATGTGACCAAGATTAAGAGGGAAGTGGGAAATTGGGAAAGAATTTTTACAACCAATGTCTCTAATAAAGGCCTCATTTCTAAAATATACAGAGAATTGAGTCAAATCTATAAGAATATAAGTCATTCCCCAAATGATAAATGGTCAAAGGATATGAACAGACAGTTCTCAGAGGAAGAAATTAAAGGTATCTATAAGCATATCAAAAAATGCTCTAAATCACTATTGATTAGAGAAATGCAAATCAAAACAACTCTGAGGTTCTACATCTCACCAGTGAGATTGGCTAAGATGACAAAACAGCAAAACAATAAATGCTGGAGAGGATGTGGAAAAATTGGAATACTGATTGCTGGTGGAGTTGTGAAATGATCCAACCATTCTGGAGAGCAATCTGGAACTATGCCCAAAGGGCTATAAGTAATTTTATATCCTTTGGCCCAGCAATACCATTTCTAGGGTTGTATCCCAAAGAAATCACAGAAGTGAAAGACTCATATGTACAAAAATATTTATAGCAGCTCTTTTTGTGGTGGCAAAGAATTGGAAATTAAGGGGATGCCCATCAATTGGGGAATGGCTAAACAAGTTATGGTATATGAATGTAATGGAATATTATTGCACCATAAGAAATGAAGAGCAGATGGACTTCATATCTACCTGGAGAGGCTTAAACAAACTGACGTTGAGTGAGAAGAGCAGAACCAGGAAAAATTTGTATACAATTACAGATACAACATATGTGTGAAGACCAACTTTGATAGACTGGACTTTTCTCAGAAATACAGGGCTATAAGTAAACTCCAAAAGACTCATGATGGAGAGAGATGCCTACATTCAGAGAAAAAAACAGAAAGAACAGAGTTTGAATGCAGATTGAAGCAAATTACCTGCTCTCTCTCTTTCTTGTTTGGTTTGGTTTCCTCTTTCCCATTGTGCATTCCATCCATTACAATCCTTCTTTTCAACCTGACCAATGTCTAATGTGAAAGTATCTGCAGATCCTATACCTGATTGTACCATGGTGGGGGTGGGGAAGGTGGGAAGGGGAGGGAGGGGGAGAAAATTTGAAACTCAAAGAACCAGGGAACTGAATCTTGTAAGCTCAAAGTAATCAAATTAATAAAGAAAAAAAAAGAAACAGAGTTTAGTAATAAAATGTAGATATATAGTATTGTACTTGTGTCAAATGCTAAAGTGATGTAACATATGAAATGTATCATTTTCTTATTTTTTAAAAGGTTTCTATACCTTCTACTAAATATTAGCACTTCTTTGAATCTAACAAGTCTTGGTTCTAAGCAGGGGAAAAAGAATTAGAGGTCAAATTCTATCTCCACACATTTTCCTGTAGATTTTAAAGTTATACAGTCCCAGTTATCATAAAAACATAAGTTTTATATCTTAAAGCTAGAAAGTATATTACTCTAAGTTAACAAAATTATAAAAGAACATACCTTAAAAAATAAATGTAAGATGCCTTCTTCTGCTCCATAAATTAATCCAGAAGCAATTACATAGGTTGAAAATTTTCTGTTCTGTTAAACATAATTCAAAAGAATGTTATATGTAATATTATAATCTAATACTAAAATTTTATAGTGCAAAAATTGGTACTTTAGAAGCTTACACAACTCTATTAGGCTATGGATTAAGATACAATAAAGTATACTAACAATGCTTAGAGAAAGGGGACAAAGATAGGAAAAAAGAGGGAAGAAGTTAATAATAGCAAGTTATACGTATATAATATTTATTAACAAAGTATATGGTTACAAAGTGTTTTGCATGTGCAATTTCATTTGATACTGAGAGCAATCTTTTAAGACTGATTAGTATTTTCCCCTTTTTAACAGATCAAGTGACTTGTACAGTCACATAGTTGGTAAATGGCAAAAGTGGAATTTGAATCCATGTTTTCTGACTTTGAGCAGTATTTTTTGTACTAGGAGGAGAAATAAAAAGGAAGAAAAGTAGTACCTAGGAGTATACACAGCATATCAATCAATTCATCACATATCATTAAATCAGGAACACTTAATGAAGAGTAATTACTAGTATTCCTGTAGTCAGTGAATGGGAAAAGTCCATGCAATTCTAGTGGTACCTAACTTACTTAGTACTTTTTTTTTGTAGAAGATGAGATTTTATTTTTTTCCAATTTATTTACTAATATTCAGTTTTCAACATTCATTTCCACAAGATTTTGAGTTACAAATTTTTCTCCCCACCTTTCCCCTACCCCACCCCAAAATAGCAAGCCTACTGAATACCCCTTCCCCCAATCTGTTGTCTCTTACATCCTCCCTCATTCCCCCCATCCCAACTTTCTAGTAGGGCAAGATGGGTTTCTACCCTCCAGTGCCTGTATATCTTATTACCCAGTTGCATGTAAAAAGCAATTTTTTAAACATTTTTTTCCCTTCTTCCCTCCTCACCACCTCCATTGGGAAGATAAGCAATTCATTATAGGTTGCATAAGTGTAGTTACACAAAACATTTCCATAGTAGTTATACTGTGATAGACTAACTGTAATTCCTTCCATCCTATGCTGTCCCCCACTTATTCTATTTTCTCCTTTGACCCTGTTCTTTTTCAAAAGTGTTTGCTTCTAACTGCCCTCTCCCCCAATCTGCCCTCCTTTCTATAACTCTCCCCTCTTATCCCCTTCCCTCCTATTTTCCTGTAGGGTAAGATACCCAACTGGGTGTGTATAATTTAATGAGAGTAAGGCTGACCCATTCCTTTTCACCTTCCTGCTCTTCCCCTTCATTGTAACAGTTTTTTCTTGCCTCTTTTATATGAGATAATTCACCCTAATCTATCTCTCCTTTTCTCCCTCTCCCAATATATTCCTCTCTTACCTCTTAATTTTACTTTTTTAGACATCATCCCTTCATATTCAACTGATCCTGTGCCCTCTGTCTATGCATACATGAACATACATATGCACACACTCACACATACATTTATACACACACACCTTCCTATACATACATATATATGTATGTATACATATATCCATATATATTCCCTTCAATTATCCTCATACTGAGAAAAGTCTTACGAGTTATAGTTAATTGTTTTTCCATGTAGGAATGTAAATAGTTCAACTTTAATAAGTTCCTTGTAATTTCTTTTTCCTGTTTACCTTCTCATGCTTCTCTTGCTTCTTGTATTTGGAAGTAAAATTTTCTGTTCAGCTCTGTTTTTTTCATCAAAACTGCTTGAAAATCCTCTATTTCATTGAATGACTATATTTTTCCCTGAAGCATTATACTCAGTTTTGTTGGGTAGGTGATTCTTGGTTTTTGTTGTTGTTGTTGAATTAAATCTTATGCTTATTATCATTCATTTCCACAAGATTTTGAGTTACAATTTTTCTCCCCAATTTTCCCCTACCCACCACCCCAAAACATCAATCCCACTGAATATCCCCTCCCCCAATCTGCTCTCTCCTTTATCTTCCCCCATCCTGCCTCTGACTTTCCAGTAGGGCATGGTGGATCTCTATACAGTGCCTGTATATCTTATTTCCAAGTTGTATGTAAAATAATAATAATAATGATATATTTTTAACACTTGATTTTAAAACTTTGAATTCCATATTCTTTCCCCTCCTCCCTCATCACCCACCCTTACTGGGAAGATAAGCAATTCAATATAGGTTGTACATATGTAGCTATGCAAAACATTTCCATAGTGGATATATTGTGAAAGATTGACTATATTTCCCTCCATCCTATCCCACCCCCCACTTGTTCTATTCTTTACTTTGATCCTGTCCCTTTTCAAAAGTGGGTGCTTCCAACTTCCCTTCCCCTCAGCCTGCCCTCCCTTCCATCATCCTCCCTCTCATCCCCTTCCCCCCTACTCTCCTGTAGGGTGAGATACCATATTTAGTGTATATGTCATTCCCTCCCTAAGCCAAATTCATTGAGAGTAAGGTTGACTCATTCCCTTTTTCCTTCCTGTTCTTCCTCTCCATTGTAACAGTTTTCCCTTGCCTCTTCTATATGAGAAAATTTACCCCATTCTGTCTCCCCATCTCCTCTCATTATATTCTCTCACCTCTTAATTTCACTTTTTAATTATCATCCCTTCCTACTAAATTGGTCCTGTGTCCTCTATCTATGTACACCTGTACACATATATACACACATTCACATATGTATTTATATGCCCACATAATCTCCCATATAGACATATATATGTATAAATATACACACATATACATACATATGCACATACATATACATATACACACATATACATTTCTATTCCCATATACCCTCTTATATAGACATATATATGGATGTATACATATATATATATACACACACACATTTCTATTCCCTTCAACTATTCTCATACTGAGAAAAGTTTCATAAGTTACAATTGTTGTTTTTCCATGATGAGATCATGTAAATAGTTCAACTTTGATAAGCTCCTTATGATTTCTTTTCCCTGTTTACCTTCTCATGCTTCTCTTGCTTCTTGTATCTGAATGTCAAATTTTCTATTCAACTCTGGTTTTTTCATCATGAATGCTTGAAAGTCCTCTATTCAATTGAAAGATCATATTTTGCCCTGAAACATGATACTCAGTTTTGCTGGGTAGGTGATTCTTGGTTTTAATCCCAGCTCCTTTGACCTCCAAAATATCATATTCCAAGCCCTTTGATCCCTCAGTGTAGAAGCTGCCAGATCCTGTCTTATCCTGATTGTGTTTACACAATATTCAAATTGTTTCTTCCTGGCTGCTTATAATATTTTCTCCTTGACCTGGAAACTCTGAAACATAGCTATAATATTCCTAGGAGTTTTCTTTTTGGGATCTTTTTCAGGAGGTGATTGGTGAATTCTTTCAACCTCTATTTTGCCCTCTGGTTCTAAAACATCAGGGCAATTTTCCTTGATCATTTCTTGAAGGATGATTTCTAGGTTCTTTTTTTTTTGATCATGGCTTTCAAGTAGTCCAACAATTTTTAAATTATCTCTCCTGGATCTATTTTTCAGGTCAGTGGTTTTTCCAATTAGATATTTCACATTGCCTTCTATTTTTCATTTGTTTGGATCTGTTTAATAGTATCTTGATTTCTCATCAATTCACTAGCTTCCATTTGCTCCAATCTAATTCTGAAGGAATGATTCTCTTCAGTGAGCTTTTGAGAGTCTTTTCTATCTGGCAAATTTGGCTTTTTAAGGCATTCTTCTCCTCATTGCCTTTTTGAGCCTCTTTTGCCATCTCAGTTCATCTATTTTTTAAGGTGTTATTTTCTTCAGTCAGGTTGCTGACTCTCATTTCATGATTTTCTTGCATAATTCTCATTTCTCTTCCCAATTTTTCCTACACTTCTCTTATTTGGTTTTTCAAAATCCATCTTAAGCTCCTCTGTGGGCTGTAACCAGCTCATATTTTTCTTGGAAGCTTTGGTTACATTCACTGTCTTCTTCCTGTTCCATGTTTTGATCCTTTTTGTCCCCAAAATAAGATTGTAAAATCAGATTGCTGAGCTTGCTTTGCTTCCTCTGCTTGCTCATGTTGCCACTTAATTACTTGACTCTTGAGCTTTTTGCCACAGTAGAACTCTGCTACCAGAGAGGGGAATTTTGTCCCAATTGCTGAGATATTCTCAGCTGCTGTAACTATTAGTTGGCTGCCCTCTCTGAATCCTCCACATGCTCTGGCAAACTGGTCACACACCCTAGGATCTCCACCCTAGACAGTGATCCAGATCCAAGCAGGCTAAAGCAAGGGTGATTACCCCTCAGACTGGTCTCTTGGTCCCCCTAAAATCTGCAGGCCAGGAGCTCTGAAGCAGCCATGTGGTGGTGGCTGCACGGCCACCATGCCTCAGCCACTTCTCCCTCCAGGGGGCAAAGGCCGAACCACACTCCTAGACTCCTGGTTTCCAACATCCACACTGCACTGAACTCTCACTTTGTCCTTAGAATCTATGGGTTGATAATTCTGGAAACCAACACAGCTGCTGGTAATCTGAAGTCCCTCCAGCTGGCAATTGGATGTGACTGCCCTGGGGCTAAAACCTCCAGCTCATGCAGGGCTGGACTTGGCTCCCAGAGTGCTGTGCTGGCCCCTGCTGCTGGGCTGCCTTCAGTGGGAAGTTAGCTTCTCTCTGTAATTTCGTGAGTTCTGTAGCTTCAAAGTTTGTTTTGAGTAATTTTTTACATGAATTGGAGGAGGTGGAAGTGGGAGCCGCATGGAAGTCCTATTTCTACTCTGCCATCTTGGCTCCAGCCCTTATTCTTGGTTTTAATCCTAGCTCCTTTGACCTCCAGAATATCATATTCCAAGACCTTCAGTCCCTTAATATAGAAGATGCTAGGTCTTGTGTTATCCTGATTGTATTTCCACAGTACTCAAATTGTTTCTTCCTGACTGCTTGCAGTATTTTCTCCTTGACCTGGGAACTCTGGAATTTGGCTATAATATTCCTAGATGTTTTCTTTGTGGGATCTTTTTCAAGAGGTGATTGGTGAATTCTTTCAATTTCTATTTTACTTAGTACTTCTAAGTACTAGTTTCGCATTATGGCAATTTCGTTCAAAACTTAGTCACTTGAGGGGCAGCTAGGTGGCTCAGTAAGTAAGGTGCTGGCCCTGGAGTCAGGAGGACCCAAGCTCAGTTCTGGCTTTCATTCCCAAAAAAGGTTTCTATAGTCTGTTTGTGCTTCCTCTGCTTGCTCATATTGCCAGCCAATTACTTGACTTTTGAGCTCTTTGCCATGGTAGAACTCTGCTTCCAGACTGCAGAGATCTATGTCCCAAATTGCTGAGGTTTTGCAGCTGCCAGAACTGTTAGGCAGCTGCCCTCTCTGCAGCCCCCACAAGCTTTGGCACACTGGCCACACACCCCAGGGGTAATTAACTCAGATGGCAAAAGAGGCTCAAAAAGGCAATGAGGAGAAGAATGCCTTAAAAAGCCAAATTTGCCAGATAGGAAAAGTCTCTCAAAAGCTCATTGAAGAGAATCATTCCTTCAGAATTAGATTGGAGCAAAAGGAAGTTAGTGACGATGAGAAATCAAGATACTATTAAACAGATCCAAACAAAAACTTAGTCACTTGGGAACCAACCTGCTAAATGTAACATAAAATTGAACCTTTTCTCATGAACTGAATGAAACAGAATTGGAAAACATTTTAAGTAGTATTGATTCACTTACAATGCAAAATATTATTTGGTTTGTGTTTACTGAGTGATACATCTAAGAGAAATCAAATGGATTATTACATAATTAGTCCTCCCAAGTTCTTTGGTAATAATTATTTTTTCTTAATTCAATTATTTTCAGGTCTGCATTATTTCCCTTCTACCTGCTCTTTCTCCCTCTCCCATATTGAGAAAGTAAGAAAAACAAAACTCATTACAAATATGTATACATAAAGCAAAATAAGTTCTTACACTGGCCATGTTAAAAAAAATATTTCAATAGTAATTTTAAATCCATTATTTCTTTACCTGGAAGGAGAGGGTATATTTCATCATGAGTCCTCTGGAATTGTGGTTGGTTGTTGTGTTGATCAAAGTTCTTAAGTCTTTCAAAGTTGCTTGGCTTTACAACATAGCTGTTACTGAATAAACTGTTCTCTTAGGTCTGCTCATTTCACCTTGCATCAGTTCATATAAGCTTTGCCAGGTTTTTATGAAACCATCTTCATCATTTCTTACAGCACAATAGTATTCTATCACATTCATATACCATAGCTTATTCACCCAGTCCCCAATTAATGAATTGTCCCTCAGTTTTCAGTACTTTGTCACTATGAGAAAAGCTTATACAAATATTTTTTTGCATATTTAGGTCCCTTTTCATTTTTCTTTGATCTCTTTGAAGTATTGACTTGGTAACAATTATTAAAATTTCATTAATTTTTCAGGGGACATATATTCTCCCACAATTACTTGCAAAGAGCCTTTGATAGGCACTCAATGAATATTTTAAAAATGTAACATGATTTACTTTCAACAGTGAGCTAGTTAAACTGACTTAGTAATTACAGTAAATTCCAAATACTAATTATAGGTGAGTAAGACATCATATTTGAATTAAAGTAGCAACCACCTGAAGGTTTGGGCACAGACTCAAAAGAAAGTATATGTATGGGGGCAGTATATAGCTATTAGGTAATAAGTCCACTTGGACAATTTATTCAGTAATTTAGGCAAAAGTCAGTTTGATCAAGTAAACCAATAAATGATATGAATAAATGTCCCAATGGAAATGAATTATTCCTAAAGCTGTTATTTTTTTTAACATTATTCATCATAGTCTTATAAGATCATAGCATTTTTCTAAGAGCTAGAAGGAATCTTAGAGGTCATCTAGTAAAACTTGCCAAAGAGAAATCTGAGGCTCAGAGGGATTCCCTATAGATACTCTGTTTAAAGATGGTCTCCCTTCCATCTTAATTATATCAAGTCCCAGTTTATTGAAGATCTCCTAAATGAAATCCTTAATCACACAAAATAGTTCAACTTAATTACAGACATGGAAATAAACAAGGAACGTCTTTTACCTAGACTGGCAATTAGTTGTATATGCAACCCTCAAAGCTGGTCTCTCTATTCTCTCCTGGACAGGAGGTTAAATGACAAGGTATGTGATCTCATTGAGGTGATATTGCCTATAGAGATACAGATCTCAACCTATCTATGTCTGCCCACTCATTCATTTCTTCTCATAAAGTGACCATAAGTGGCCTACTCAACATGCTGTGGGTCTTTGTCCCTTTCTCCTGACACTGCAAGAATACCAACAAAATAAATGGACTGTCTTCCAGGTTCTTCTTTTACCTGTCTAATTGTCTTTCATCTCTTTAGCTAGATCAATATCCATCTTCCATTCCCTAAAGGTGTTCATTTCAGGGAAAACTATAGCCCTGATAGTAACTCAAGTCAGCCATGATTTCTGATTATACATGTACAAATACTGTTACTACAAGAAAGTTAAGTAAAGATAAGAGATTTTGACATTAAATACTATAACCTCTCTACTTGCTTGCTAAACGGTTAAAAATTTAATTTTTTTTGTGTGTGTGTGTGTATGAAGTCATTGTAACGTCTTATAAGCTCCCTGCTTGATTGTTAAAAGTTCAGTAGTTGTTGTTTTTCCCCACTGTTTGAATTCCTGAATTCTCTGAGAAGCAATCTCCAAGGCCACTAAAATAACAGTTTCCATCTCCAAGGCCATTCCCTAAGATAGTAGTGAGAAACTGTACTGGGCAGGCTGCCCATTCTGAAATAACAGCTGACTCTCAACATTGCTGAATGTATGCCAAGGGATGAGTAGACTAAAAGTACAGACATTTTACCTCTCACAATTATAGATAGAAAAGGAGTTTTTTTTAAACAAATAAGGGATAGAGAAGATCACAGGTGATAAAACAGATAATTTTAATTACATAAAATTGAAAAGGTTTTGCACAAACAAAACCAATGCTCTTAGAATTAGAAGAAAAACAGTTAAGTGGGGAAAAATCTTTACAGCAAATTTCTCTGATAAAAAATGTGACATCTAATATATATGGAAAATTGATACAAATATATAAGAACAAGAGTAATTTTCCAAAAGACAAATGGTCAAAGAATACTGATAAGCAGTTCGTAAAAGAAGAAATGAATACCACTAATATCATGTGAAACATACATCAAATAATTAATAATAAAATTAATGCAAATTAAAATGCCTTTAAGGTCCTGCTTCACATTCACCAGACTGGCAAAGATTGTGAAAGGAAAGGAAAATTACAATTGTTTATAAAATATGAGAGGACAGGCACACTAATGCGCTATTAATATAGCTATGGATCAGTGTTTCTTGGTCAGTTGGTTCCCTCCCCAAATTTCTAAAGCTACATAAAAAGTGAGACAGTAGTACCTACTTTGCAAAGTTTAAAGTGCTAGATAATTGTAGCTCTATTGGTTGTATTTAGAGTCTACTTTCTTTTGCAGGCACCTGATAGAAGCTGAGAGGAAGAAAATTCCCAGAAAATTTTATCAGGAAGAGCATCCAGACCTGACCAAATACATACGGAAGAGATTTATGCAGGAAGTGACAAGATTTGAAAAGCATTCAGGGATATTTCTCAAAGAAGATTCCAAAAATATGGAAAATATTACAGCTTATTTTATTTCCAAAAGGAGGAAACCAAGAAGACATTATCAATAGTAATCAATACTCCTAAGCTTTCACACAAAATTTTCTACAACAAACTACATATTCACTTTCACACAACTAAGAAATGTAGAGAATATAAGATTCCACTTTGTTTACTGTTTAAGTAAAAAAAAGTGCATTCTACTTATTAGAGGAAATTTCAAACTTAAATGTCTTTTCCCAAACAAGGTGCATAGGTGAAGATCATAAATGTCACCAAGAAGGCAACTGTTCAATGACCCACTGAGTGTCAACCTCAAATGAGGCATATACATACTATATGTCTCTCTATTTTAGAGTATTCCATATTCACCAATGTGGTGGAGCTAGCCTGGTACAAGATCAAAATAGAAGACTGATCCCCTATTAATGGAAAATTTCTACAGATGCTCCTGTTTGTAGATGGCCCTCTGCCAATGTCCTGGGTAGCCTTTCTTTTGGTCAGTGATTTATATGACTGCTATGGTCTGGTTCATGATTAAAAGTGTTATTACTTCTTGAATTTCTACCTATATAAATAAGGCTAAGTGAGGGACCAAGTCCTTACCTGGAATTAGATTCATTTATGACTTATTGCATACTAAAATTTTGAGTATCATGCCCATTTTGTGAGAATCCTTTCCTTAGCAGAAGAAATATTTGTATTAAGTATAATTTTCACCCTTTTCTGTTTGCATTTTTAAGTTTTTTTGTGAAGCATTATTGCTTGTAACTTTACCTATTAAAAATTCAACAAGTAAAGAAAAAGTGAAACTTGCTGGTCACACATCAGAGAAACAAAACCTGTACTATGCTACTTTTCTACCTCAAACAGGTGTGGGAGTTAACCATTGCTGTGGGAATCTTTAGATTCATTCATCACAGGCTTTAGAGCAACACTGGAGATAGTAGTGTTCCAGTATCTTTCTTCACTCACAGTGGCTTAATGAAATATAGCATCAAATAGTTTCTGATATGTTTGGGGCACAGTCTCTTCCCCAATAAAACCCTATTTCCTTGGGAAGCTTTACAGAAAAATTCCCCTGAGTTTTTGCTGAAGTATTATTATATGCTGGTGGTATCTTTTGGCAATTCTCTTAGCCCTCCACAAAACTGACTCCCAGGGTTTGTTGTGTCATGGTTACCTTGCACTCTCAAAGGTCTGGCATGTTAACTATGCCCAAAAGGCTTTGGACACAATTTCACTGGTGTAGGACATCTGCCTGCTAAGTAAGGACCAGCCTAGTGGAGGCAATTCAACAGTAGACTGGACACTAAGTAGGGGAATAATTCTTTGGTTGTTGCATGCCATGAAAGAAAGGGAAATACAAAATTACCCTCAGTTTTTGAGGTCTTCTTTGACTTTTGCAGTGATGATGAAAGAATGGAAGAAAAAGAAGAATGAAAATGTGGAAACTGTCTATAAACATTAACTGTTGGACCTTAAATGTGAGGTCCTTGTGTAGTGACCAGTGAGTAGACATTTTATAGGAGTAACTATATGATATTAATTCTGATATTATTGATGAAGCTGCAATTAAGAAGCAGCATGATACACTGAAAACAGCATTGGATTTGAGGTGAGAGTATCAGGTTTCAAAACCTAGGTAGCCATTTGCTACCTCTGTGCCACATCTTTCTCATCTATTTCTCTTTCTCCCACTCATATGACCTCAAGCCTAGTTCAGGCCCTTATCATCTCTCATCTGGGTTACTGAAATAGTTTCCTAATAGGTCATCCTGCTTCCACTGTCTCCTCCTCTTTTATCCATTCCTCATACAAATGCCAAATTAATGTTTCTAAGGTACTAGTCTGACACTTGGAACTCCTCTGCTAAAAACAAAAATAAAAACAAACACTTCAGTAATTTTTTTTTGCTTTAAGAAGAAAATATAAATTCCTCAGGTTGGTATGTAAGACCTTCTACAATAAGGTTCCAAATTATCTTTTCAACCATAGCTCATATTCATCTCCTTCAAGCACTCTACATTCCAAACAGAAAACTACTAGCTCTTCTCTGAACTGGACATCCCATCTTTTCTAGGCTGTTCTCCATTCCTAGAAGGAACACTTTTTTTTTGAGAGGGGGAAGGCAGGGAGATTGGGGTTAAATGACTTGCCCAAGGTCATACAGCTAGTAAATGTTGAGTGTCTGAGGCCAGATATGAGTTCAGATCCTCCTGACTCCAGGGCTGGTGCTCTATTCATTGCACCACCTAGCCACCCCAGGCACACCCTTCTTAACTTTGACTCTCAGAAGTCTTACGTTTCTTCAAGACTCAGCTGAGCTGCTATCTTCTACATAGTACCAGTAAGGTTCTTTTTGAATTACCCTTCACATATTATATTTTTCTTCACCATAGTTGTATTCCCAGTATCTGGCACAGTGCCTTGAAAATCATAGGCATACTTAAGAAATATTTATTAAATTGAGATGCCTGATGCCACAGAAATGAGTTAAGAGAAGCAGAGATGAGACTATGGACAAAATAGCTGACTCATAGGTAAAAAACAATCTTAAAGTTGGAAGGAACCTCACAAGTCATCTTGTCCAAGGCCCTCTGTACCACCCCTGGCAATTCTTCATCCAGCTGAAACATCTAGGAAGCCAAGCACTCAGGAACATAGAAGGAAGATTCTAAAAATTAACATTAAGGTAAAAGCAAATAAGTAGATCCTGTAAGATACTAGAAATTAATTTTGTATCTTTCTGTCATACATTCATGTTTCTTGCTTGCTTTCATTTGCTAAATAAATCAAACTTTACCTCCAGTTGGGGTCAGTTCTGTCTCTCCAGAAGTCACGGGGCAGAAACTGAGGCCAGTGAAAAGCAAATTCTCCAGGGTGGGAGTAGGCTGAGATAGCTATGAAGTCTAGCCCTTAGAGGATCCACTATCAAAGGAGAAGAAGAAAGAAAGTGAGTGATAGAGGAATATAAAGAAAAAAAACCTGAAAATTACTAAAGATCGCACAGGGAAGAAAACAGTACAAATAGATAAATCAACAGGGAAGATATTAACAATAGAAAGGAAGATGGCATCCAAAACATCTAGACAAGTCCAGACATCTCTGAATAAATACTGTGAAACAAAGGAAAATGAATCCATGTCCAATAAGGCAAAGGCCATGTGGATATCCAAGAGATTATGGAATCACAATGGGATGTTCCTGAATGCTTTAAGAAACAAGAACTGTAAAAGCAGAGTTTATGCCTTGCACAGAAGAAATTGGCAGAATAAAAAAAACACAAATCCATAGTGTTAAAGTTAAAGTCTTTCCAAAGAAGGAGAAGAGGAAAATTGATTGGGAATGCAAATATACAGAAGGGAGGGATAATCTGTAATAAGAGAAGCAAAAAGAAATAGCATTAAACATCATGAAATCTATAAGTAAAACATATTGATCTTGAAGACAGGATATGTAGAAACAACTTAAGGATCATAGGCCTCCCAGAAGACAAAAATGTAAAAAAAAAAAAACCCAAACCTTGAATAAAGCAAGAAATGAGAAAACTTCCCAGAATTCTGAACACACACAAAATAAATGCTAATGGAAAGAATCCACAGATTGGCTGCAGAAAACAAACCCATGCTACAAACTCCAAGATATATAGTGATTAAACCAAACAATTCCAATGACAAACAACGAATTCTTTGAGTCACCAGGAGAAAGACTTTCAAATATAAAGGAAAAAGAAATTCAAATAATGCAAGAGTATTCTGCACTCACCAGAGAGGAGTGGAATGTGTTCTGAAGAGCAAAGAGGCTCAAGCTACAACCCAAAGTGACATCCCTACAAATCTGAGCCCAATTATAAATGAAAAAAAAAAACCATGTGCAATAAAAGAGAGACATTTGAAACATTAAAAACAAAAACAGATGTGTATAGATTATTTGCTTTGCAAATATCATAGACAACACTCATAAGAATGGTAAACAAATACAACAACCAAGGAATTAATAAGTAATGAACCTAATTAACTCGGAGAAAAAAGACAGGGAAAATCCATGAAAGAGACCTCACAGGTTGCTTATGTAAAATGAAACAAATCTGTGTCAAATGTTAATTCTACCATAGCTTTTATGTGTAATGCTATTGTAATTTGCATTGAGTTGCTTTATTTTTCAAATGTGGGAGGAAATAGCTTTACTACAGTCTGCTATGGTCAGACCTAGAGCACTATTCAGTTCTGGTAATCAGTTTAGGAAAGACATGGACAAGCTGATAGATATCCAGAAAAGGAGAGGCCTGGAGAACATGACTTAAAAGTAATATTTGAAGGACCTGGGAAAGTTTAGCTTAAATAAGAGAAGGCTTAGAAATGGTGATGTGGATAGAGAGTTGGCCTTTTAGGAAGACTTGAGCTCAAGTCTTGCTTCTGATATATGCAGTCCACAAGAACTCTGGGCAAGAAACTTAAGCTCTCAGTATCCCCAGACAACTCTCTAAGACAGTAAGTTATAGGTGAGTTGTTGAGACTCCCATGAAGTCACAGGTCTGGGAAGAAGAAAGAAGAGCTTTAGAGTGAACATTACAGCTGTCTTCAAACATGTGAAGGGCTGAATGCTAAGTGATAAACTCTGGGTAGAAGATGTAAAAATGTATTTAGGCTTAGTGCAAAAAAAATGTCTTAACAATCATAACTATTTGTAGTACTTATATCATAGTTATAGGGTTTAGGCTCTGGGAACCCCTTTGAATCTTCCCACTTGATGAAGAATTTGCCTGAAGTCATAAGCCTTTCATTTTCACTGGGCACAAATCTCTGTTACTCCTAACCTAGCCTGGCCCTCCACTGTCCAGTTACTTCTCACTCATGATCCTATTAAAATATCTATATCCAAATCTATACCTTTAAACTAGCCTAGCCCTCCATTGTCTGTCACCTCCAGGTAGCCTTCAGCTATTTCCTACCCTTAATCCCATTCCTGGAGTCTGACCAGTCCCATCGAGATCCTCCTTAGATGCCTCCTCAAGACCCTCCTCAAACCCCTTCTCTAGACTACCCCTAGATCCCTCCCACAATCTTTCTGTATATAAGATCTATCTTGCCTCCATGAAGGGGCTGAGATTCAATCTAACGCAGACTCAGTCTGTGTCAGATTGTTCTGACCCGCTTGTCTAATACAAGCGTCACAAATACTTAAGCTCTTTAAGAGTCTACCCATTAGGGTGAATCTTTAATACACTTTGTTTAACTTTGGCTGAGAGAAGGCTTGATTGGAATTCATTTGGCAGGACTTGGCATGTCGCTATTTTGGGGTCTTGAGCACCCCTAAGCCCCCAAACCTCAACAGTAGCAAGGAAATGGAAACAAAGTAGATGCTTATAGTTGGCTAAATAGATGGCGGTACATGAATGTAATGGAATACTGGTTAATTGTAAGAAATGATGGACATGAAATATTCAGATGAATATGCTTATATGAATCAGTGCAGAGTAAAGTAAGCAGAAGCATGAAGACAATATAAACAATGACTACCATAATATAAATGAAGCAAAACCACCACTACCACAATAACAATTGATCACTGTAATTAAATTAACTAAATTTGTCCCTGTAGAAATAAATAAGAAAATACACCTCTGATGATTAAAAAGATGTGGGGCTGTGCATATGAAACTCTGCACCTACTACCAGACTAAGTTCATAGGTTGGTTAGTTTTGCTGAACTGCTCTTCTTTTTTTCTTTTTGTGATATTGTAAGGGTGTGTCACTTTCAAACCTTGGGAGATCTGTAGGATGTAAGGGGCGGGTTAAGAAGCATTTTTTTAAGGGGCGGCCAGGTAGCACAACCAGTAAGAGCACCGGCCCCAGTGTCAGGATGACCTGGGGATCAAATCTGGGCTCAGACACTCAGCACCACATGCAGAAATAACTACCCATGTAACCTTAAGCAAGTTACTTAACCCTGATTGCTTTAAAAAAAAAAAGAAGCATTTACTATATGCCAGGCACTGTACTAACTACTGGGAATATGAGAAAGGGAAAAAAAAGTTCCTGAAGCTCAAGGAGCTCACAATCTAAAGATGGAGAAAACATATAAACAACTATGTATAAATGAAATATGGAGACAATGAGATTTATGGGGATTACTGCATTCAAATGCATTTTCACATTTTCATATATAAGTGGATCATGGTTGTAGAGATGACCACTTGGTCATAGTTTGGACCCAGATTGGCTTAAAGTGAATGTAAATAGCATTTGTTTCTGTTTTGGCCAGAAACCCTGAAGGGCTTCCCCTGAGTTTGTTTGTTTTTTTTTGACTAAGTAAAAAAGAAGTCATTCTCTACCTCATTTCTTACCTAGCCTTAATCACCAAAAGGGTGTGACCTCAGTCAAACTGAGACCTGTTAAAGACCTTAGGTTAAAAATATCTATATCTGGCCACTGGACCCAGATGGCTCTGGAGGAGAAAATGAGGCTGGTGACTTTGCACAGCCCTGCCTCACTTAAATCAAATTCATTTGCATATCATGGCATCCACTTCCTGATGTTGTGGTCTTCTTCTAGAACTAAGGACAAACCACAACAACAACAAACAACAAGACCCTGTGCTTCACCCTGATAGTTCACCTTGAGACTCTGTACCAAGGGTTGTGATTGCTTTGGCTGCATTGTGCGCTCTACATTTGTAAAGCCTCACTAAAGCAAGCATTCACATGGTGGTCAAAAGAAGCGGTACAAGGACACTCAAGATCTCTCTTAAGAACTTTGGAATTGATTGTGGGACATGGGAGACACTGCCCACAGCAGAGAAAGTGCTGTGCTCTATAAGCAAAGCAGAATTGAAATAGCTCAAAAGAAATGCAGAATGCACAAGTTTCGAATATCCACATCAAATGTTCACACAGACTATTTGTGCCCAACTTGTGGTAGAGCATTCCAAGCTTGTATTGGTCTGATGAGTCAGTTGGACAAAACAAAACTTGACATAGCAATTTCATTTTGGTTCTCTTCAAGAATGAAGGACACCAACCAACCAACCAACCAGCACTCTCAGGGGTATGGTGGATATTTACCATAGATGGAACTCTGGATTGTGGGCCAAGGAAATTGAAAGGATGCTTTTTTAACTACTGTTTTTGTTGTTAGTTGAGCAAATGACTTTGATAATCCCTAACTGAATATACCAGATGATTCTAAATGGGAAGCATGAACTTCATGATTCATGAGCTATAGTTTTAAGTAGCTACCCATAGTGTTACCCTTAGAATATGAATTTAGACAATTCCTTGGGGACTCAACATGGTAGTACAAGTGTAGGTTGAGAGAGGCAATTTCAAGATGGGATTATATCATAAAGAATAGCTCTCTGGGGCAGCCAGGTAGCACAGCAAGTAAGAGCACCGGCCCCAAAGTCGGGATGACCTGGGATCGAATCTGAGCTCAGACACTTAGCACCCACCCAGAAATAACTGGCCATGTAACCTTGAGCAAGTTACTTAACCCCAATTGCTTTAAAAAAAAAAAAAGAATAGCTCTCTGGGTAGGGAAGTAAAAAGAAGATATATTTGGAAATAAAAATGATGCAAAAACAAAAGTTATCAAAATTTAAAAAACAAACAAACAATTAGAACTCTCAACAGTAAAATAAGCTGCCTCAGGAAGTAGTTCTCCATGACTGGATATCTATAGGCAGAAACTAGATTACTGCTTGTTGAAGTAAGGTAAATAGGTGAGGGTGGGGTCAGATGAGCTCTGATTTCATGCTGTTCATCTGGATGATGGCTACAGAAGCTAGGCTAGGAGCTGGGCTGATGGCCTGAGGGAAAGCAGGTTTGCTGCTATTCCTGGGGCTTTTGAGTACAGGGTTCTGGACTTTCTCTGTTAGAATCTGAGGGAAGGTAATAGTTAAAGCGGTGGCAGTAAAACCTGCCTTTATATGCCACTTTTCATCTCTCCCTCAGATCTCCTTGCTGCTTTTGCTAGGTTAGTCTGACAGACCCACAGGTTGTAGTTGGTATTGGTGGTGGTGGAAATGGTGGGCTCCTTCTCCACAGGGGTCAGTTCTTTGGAGGATGTCTGTGGGGGTACGCTGGAATCAGGACTAGTAGTTGGGAGTGATGGTAATGTACTGTTATTGCTGGGGTTCTTGGTCTCACCTGAAAAGTAAATGAAACAGATATTCCTTCTACCACAGAGATTATGATATGGATGAGGAACCAGCAGAGGACACTAAGAAGGTGAAGTCCTACAGGTAGGAGGAAAACCAGAGAGATTAATATCATGGAAAACCTAAAAAGAAAGAGTATTCAAGAAGAAAGTACAGTGCCAAATGCAACAGAAATCAAGAAGGATGAGGACTGAGAACAGACCATAAGATTGGGCAAGTAAGAGATTACTGCAAACTCTGGAGATCATTCCATGATTTCTTGAGAGTCCAGAGAATTCTGTCTTTCGTTGAGAATGTTTCTTTTTTTTGTGTTATAATGGTAGTTTAAAGTGCTTTAATTTCTCTCTGAAGTGTTTCTCATTCTTCCTTCTGTTTGCTAGTTTATCTGCTTATTCGAGATTTTTATTAAGGCTTAGCTTTCTCTGGCTCTTTTGGTCTTTCATAGCATTTTTCTCTTACATTCTCCTTTACTTGCCTCTGGATTCTACCTTTACTTTTTGATCCTCTGACAAAAGAATTTCTGGCTCTGGCTTCTTGCTGCCATTGTACTAAGAAAAACACTGTCCCAGTCTCTATATTAAATTTCCAGATATTATTGCTGGAAACTAGAAGGTCATACCATACTGCCTGCTGAAGTTTGTGAAGATCAAGGCTGGGATACAGGACTTTAGCTTAATTTTGACTAGCTAGTTCTCTGACTTTCCTGATGTAGAAATTCGTATCTTCCCCTTCAGTTACTTGCTTCCAGATATTTATATCCTTATCTTCCCCTCCTGCCTTTGGTAAAACTCCATTATTTCCATGCTGCTCTTGTATTCACATTCTAAATAAGATTGCCGAAACTGATATCTGGGCTCAATGATTTTTGTATGCACTCTTAAGTGTAATAAAAACTATGGTACTATCTCTGCAGCATTGATTTAGTGACTGACAACAATAATCAATGAGTCCTGGATATTTTTATCTCAATCCCTGCTCTTTCCGATTGTGCACAGACCTCCAAACTTGGGTTGTTGACAGCCGCAGACTCTTTATTTTACATTGGTGTTGAGATCCCAATCTGATTAATCTACAGAGAGAGAAGACTGGCCCCAACTAGTCCTTCTCTCAGTCCTGATACTCTTTCTCCTCTACCCTGTGGCTCTGAGTATTGCATACAAATTTAAAATCTTCGACCATCTCCAGTTACTTGCCCTTTCTATGGGCAGAATCAACACTTGTATATTTTGTAGTTTGGATATGGGAGCAGTTCAGGCTGAATCATTGACATTGGTGGTCCCTATAGTCAGAGTGAATCACAAATTTGGGTGCTTGAATTCACTCTGACAGATATGAAGTCAGCTAGAGTGAGGACTGAAAAATGTGAATTTGAAGTATTTAAGCTGTCTAGTGTTTTTAAGGTTTTGGCCTTGAAGAAGTGTGAAGAAAACAATTACTGCAGCATCTTGCTGGTCACCTATCTACCACTGAAGCCCTATCCATACATTTCCGCATCATTCCCATCATACAAACACTGTGAGGTCTTATCTATTTTCTCCCATTAATTCTCCACAGACAGTCAACCTAATGTGTCAGTAGCTATTGACTTAGAGCAAAAACCAAAATTAATACTAAATCAGGGTACAGAAAAAAAAATGAAACATGGAATAAAATTGAGATAACTCTAACCCGACCAATTTATGCTGCTGATGACAAAAAAACAAGAAATGGACAAAATAACAGGCATGTACAAAGGTTATTGCTATTTCTTAAAGAAGTATAATCAATATAAATCAGTTGCCTTAGTGAGGAAATCAAAAGAGCCTAGAAACCTCCTTAGTTAGATAACCCTTGATCTCCTAAGTGGCAACTCAGTAGGAGTAACACTTGGAAGGGTTGTTAAAAGTTCTTTTTAAGTGACAATTAAGTCATATGCTTCAATATTTCAATAGATACGTGATTTATTGATGTGGATATTCTCTCTAATGGCAACATATCCATGCCTTTTAATCTTTTGCAACTCTTTTCAATATTTTCTTATAATTTCCTCAAGAGGGATGAACATCTTAGAGGGCTTCCTCTAGATATTTTGATATTATGGGGATATTGGTGCAACACTCACACTGTTCATCTGTTGCACTTTGCTTTCAATATATGGCAAATCCACCTACTTTCCTAAATGTTCATTTCCTAGAGGCTGCACAGAACTTTGGAAAGAGTACTGGCTTTGGGGTAAGAGGAATATGGGTTTATATTACTCATCTGATGCATCTGTGTGACACTTGGCCTCTTTGGGTCTTAGTTTCCTCACTGGTAAAATGAAGGGATTGAATTAGAGGATTTCTGAGATCTCTTCCAGCTGTAGATTTATAATCTTATGATCTTTGTAATTTCTTATGAGTGAATCATTGTTGACAATATTCTGTAGCTAACTTATTCTTTCACCTCTCGACTACCCTTTGGGTCACCTGAAATTCTGCTTCTTTAGAGACTGTGCTCTTTTATAACTTGTAGCCATATAGCCTCACTCACAGAATAATGATGTTAAAAAATATTGGGAGGTTTTTGTTTGTTTCTTGAGACAGGAGTCCATGACATTATTTTATTAAGTAAGTTTGATCAGTTTTATTGATAAATCTAGTCCAGTTTTTTATTACTTGTAATATCCCTTCAAACCACTTGGTGTCACCTTTTAACTACTGTTCTCAATTTGTTAGCTTCATTCTCACTTCATGTGGGAAAAAAACCTAACAACTGGTCATGTGTCCTTTTAGGCATGAATGGGAGACCTTCTAAGCAAAAACTTTCTTTCCAATGCTGTATTCTGCACAGACAGAATGTTGCCTTGTTAAAAGTAAGACTATTCTATAATAATAGTTGACATTTATATAGGACTTGTAAGGTTTGCAAAGTATTTTACATATAGTATCTCATTTGAGTCTCATGTAACTCTTGTGAGGTAGGTGCTGTTTTTAAGATGAGGAAACTGAAGTTCTGCGAGGTTGCCCAGAATTACACTAGGCATGCCACTGTGGTAAATGAGGAGGTTGGGGAGCTGAGTCCAAATGAATCAATGCTACATCCTTATGAAATACATCCTTTTCAAGCTCTTACTAAGTAAGCCTCCTTTTGTTAAATGTTAGATGATCTACAAGTGTCTCATTTCATTCTAGTCTGGAGTCAAAGTCAAGCCTGGTTCAGAACAGAGGTGTACATGGCAACTCACACCCAGTGTCATCACCCTGGCTGCTGCCCTGGCCAACAGGCCTTCCCAGTCTCTCTATAGTTTTAACTCTCACATGTATGCACGTACACATGTATATGTGTGTCACACACATATGTGACATATATGTGTATGTATATGTACATATATGTGTTGTTTCCCTGAATAACAATGTGAACTCTCCGAAAGCAGGTACTCTTACTTTTTCTATTTGTATCACCAGCAATTAGCATAGCACTTGGCACATAATAAGTAACAATAAATGTTTTCCCATTTTATTCTTACTCACCATGGGCTATTGAAAAAAGAATCAAATACATGCTTAGGGTCTATGGTTTGAGAAGCAGGAGGCAGAGGGGGTTGGTTCATCTACTGATCTGCCAGTGACAGGTGATACAATAAGCTTAAAATGATTTATATGTTTTGAAACATGAAACCCCAAGATGGTTCCCCTTTGGGATTTAATAAAGGCCGAATGAAGAAGTAACCAAGATAAAGACAGAAATGACTAATGGGAAGTTAGGATTGCAGGACACTGTGTGTATAGTTATATATTTAGCTTTTGGGATGAGGAAATGAATTGGAAAAGAGGAGAAAGTTCTATGTATATAGTTAGCATATATATTAAATTATCATTTTTATATTGTACCCAGTTAGATTAAGATGTGGCATATCACTAATAATTTTGTTTTATAATCCTAAATTATTCTTAGAGGATGACCTCTAATATATTGAATGGTTCCTCTATGCATGTTCTTTAGGCCAACAAATCTTTAATTGCTACAGTGCTTTCCACTGATCTCTTTAGGTCTATACCCCTTTCTTACAGAATATATTACTTCTTAGAATTTTGTAATTGCAAGTGCTTTAATTCTTTACTCTGAGAACATAAATTGATATTGTCTGCTAAACAATACACACATGCATATAAATTTATACATAACTGTATTAATAAATATCTTTTATCATCTTATTAATATCTTTAATTTAATTAATATCTTAATTTACTAGAAGTTCTTTCTACTCTATGGAATCTGAATTAGCATTTCACATGTAGAATCCAAAGTGAAAAAATGAAAACCATAAACATTTCTACTAGGATTTTATACCTCACTCGAGAGAGCAATCCAAAGCCATATTCCTCATACTTCCTAGGTAATTGGCATATATCCCATTAAATGTTATCTGCCTTCTAAGATATGAATGGAATTAATCCAAATTTATAAGAATAAAGACTATTCCCTATGGTCAAAGGATATGAATAGGCAGTTCTTAGAGAAAGAAATCCAAGCTATTGATAGGCATATCAAAATGTTCTAAAACACTAATAACTAGAAAAATACAAACTAAAACAGCTCTGAGGTACCAGCTTAAGACTGTAAAAGTTGACAAGAAAAAGAATTACATTCTGGAGGGGCTATGGAAAAACAGTCAAATTAAAGCAATGTTGGTAAGAACTCTGAACTGGTCTAGTCATTCCAGAAAGCAATTTAGAACAATGCCCAAAGCTATTAAAGTGTCTATATCTTCTGACCCAGTGATAGCCACTACTAGGTCTATACCCCAGAGAGGTCAAAGAAAGGGGAAAAGGACTCACACATAACAAATTACGTGTAGCAACTCTTCATGGTGGTAAAGAATTGGAAAGTGAGAAGTTATTAATCAAGTGGGGAATTGCTAAACAAGTTATATGATATGTAAATGAAGTATTGCTATTGTACTATAAGAAATGATGAAGGGGATGGTTTTAGAAAAACCTATGAAGATTTGTATGAACTGATACAAAATTAAATGAGCTAAAATCAGAACAAATTATGCAACATACTGTAAAGATAAACAACTTTGAAAGCCTTAGGAACTCTTATGAACACAATGCAACCCATTCCAGAGAATTCAAAATGAAATATGCTATTCACCTCCAGATAGAGGTGATGGCCTCAGAGTGCAAACTGAAGTTTGGGGTTTTTTTAATGTAACTAACATAGGAATTTGTTTTGTTTGACTATATATGTTTGAAGGAGTTTTTTTTTCTTGCTTTCTTAGTGGGTGAGGGAGGAGTAGGCAGAAGGGAATAAATTCAGAAAGTAAATACAAATTGAATTTTTAAAAAGTACTAATTACACTTTACTTTTTTCTTCTACTCCTTAAACTAGCCAAAGTCTTTTATAACCTCATAAAATGTCCATCTTGGCACCACTGTCAACTTTGAGTAAATCAGGGAAACTTCCACTTTCATACTATCATCCCTATCAACCAATCACTTCACTCAAAGATCCCAACATCGATTTGGAAGCAGAAGTAGCAGATAACACCCATGCTCCCTAGAACAATACTGGAAATCCCCCAAAGGAGGCAGCACTTTTAGCATACATCAGAGATTGGACCATTCCTACTCAAAATAAATGCTGGGAAACCATCCCATTCTCATCTCTAGCCCTCCTCAGACCTCAGTTGGCTGTATAGAATATCCTTTGAACCTGTAAGTCTTGTGTGTGGGTTTCCTCTTTCTGATTGTAGTGAAGATTCAGGGTTACCATATAACCATTCATATGGAAAGGCATCCACCACCAAATGAAAGAACTGGAATTGGTAGAAGAAACTAATTGTCTCCTACTCATATTTAGATTCCTCAAACTTGAAGAGCCCTCATTTCAACTGCTTTCAATTAGTGGCCCTAATTTAGTAGAGATCTACGGAAAACATGGATAAGTATCACTCTTGAGAAGGAATGGTTAAGTTGTAATTTATACCAATTAAGGGAAACTAGTCATTCTGAAAGACTTTATCAACCTTGGTACTCACATCTCATCAGTACTTTCTGACCCTCTCTTTGGAGGGTGAAGCAAAGACCTTTCCAAAACCTTCATTTAAGGGAGGTGCTAAGGTCAGTCATCTCTTCATTTCCCACCTGACTGCATTCCTTTGCACTTTTCCAAAGTGGGTTGTTACGTTCCCACCCCCCTTTTTTTCCCCTTACTTTTCAGCTTCTTTTTGTGTGCTTCTTTCCTCATTAGGTTGTAAGTTCCTTGAGGACAGTAACTGCATTTTTTTTGGGTGGGGAATCTGCATCCTCAGGACTTAGAATAGTGTCTGGCACATGTCAGGTGCTTAATGATTAGTGACACTGTGGATGAGCTCACCAATTCATCAACATAAGGAATCACAAATGATATAGCATGTATATTATCCATTTTCACACCTTTAAGGTTTAAGAGGTCTATACCCTCAGTGTATAGGAGATATGTTGGGCACAATAAGCATCATCATCTGCAGGTTATATCCCAGGGTATCCCTGAGGCACTGGATAGCTTCAGAAGTTTCGTGAAGGGGAGAAGGCACAAAAAGGGAACAAGTTTCTTTGGCTCATAGTAGATTGATTGGGAAGAAGTGAGTAGAGGAGCAATCGATAACCACTGGCGTCAGAACTACTAGTATTTACTGAAAAGACTGGACCTCTCAATCTGTAGCAAACTGTATGTTCCATTCCCCCCCCACCAATTCCTGACCAGTAAGTGACTTTTTCTGGGAATCTCTTAGGCTTTTGGACTTGAGGGGATTATATATGTGTTACTATTAGGATAAGTCCCTTACCTGCATCATTTCCATCTCAGTAAGAGGAATAATTAATATGTTAAAAGTCTAGGACTTTTTAAGGGAGTTCATTTCTTTAAGGAACCAGATTCTTAGCAGGAGGTAGGAACTGCTGAGAACCATTTGCTGTCACTTTCCATACTTCTGTATGTTAATACCAAAAGACAGTGTGGTGTAATGATAGAGTTGATCTTGAAGCCAGAAAAACCTGGGCTTTAATCCTGCCTCTGACCCATTTTGACTGCATGAACTTAGGCAAGTCACTGAACCTTCACTGCTCTAGGAAGCTCCCTAAGACTTTCAGTTACAGACAAGGGGCCAACCTGCATTAGTAGCAGGAGTTCATTCAGGAGTTCCCTAAACCAAAGAAATAATAGGTCTGGTTCCTAACCCTATGTTAAGACTATGTCTTATTGAAAAACTGTAAGACAGAAATATATTACTTTCTAATTGCACCTTTCTTTGACACAAAAGAAGCTAGACAAGAAAACCTGTATGCCTTAATGTAGGATTTAAGTTGTCATATCAAATTTAGTAATAAACAAACAAATGAATAAATAAAGTAAATGAGTGAATGAATAAATAACAAAAACAAAAAAAACTTAAAAGACTGTAACAAAGTAATTGAGGTAGGGGGAAAAATTTAACAACAATTAAATGCTAAACCAGAAAGAACTTTTCTTCCACTCCATAGTCTTCTTGATTTAAGACTTACATTTTTTCCAGTTTTTAGAACCAATTTTTCAGCATTTATATGATCTAAAAAATTAGGATGAGGTTTTCTCCTACGATAATCCTCTTCACTAAAGGGAATTTCAAGGTCGTCCTGTGAAACAAAAATTTTGTTTTTTAATAATAATAAATGTTTTTTGTTTTTTTCTAATGTATATTAGAACCACTTACATTTTCTGTGCCAAATATTTATAGTTCCATTTAGTGCCTTATAGTTTATAAACTGTTTTTATTGAAACAACCTGGAAAATAATATTATAATTCCCATTTTAAATGACTCACCTAAGGTCACACAGCCATTAAAGTAACAAAACTGTGATATAAACTTACTTTCTGAATTATTCTAAGTCTAAAGTCTGTTCCCTTAAATACAACTATTCTAACCTAATTAATCACTCTATGGCACTATTAAGCCCACACAAAGCTTTAAAATCTATTGTTCATGGGATGACTAGGTGACGAATGAATAGAGCACCAGCTCTGTAGTCAGGAGGACCTGAGTTCAAATGTAACCTCAGACACTTAACACTTACTAGCTGTGTGACCTTGGGCAAGTTATTTAATCCCAATTACCCTGCCTTCTCCCCTCAAAAGAAAAAAAAGCAAAAAATAATCTATTGTTTACTTTAAAATTCTTAAAATATATATATATATATATTTTTTTTTTTCTTTTTTGGAGAGGGGAAGGCAAGGCAATTGTGGTTAAGTGACTTGCCCAAGGTCCCACAGCTAGTAAGTGTTAAGTGTCTGTGACCTAATTTGAACTCAGGTCCTCCTGACTCCAGGGCTGGCGATCTATGCACTGTGCCACCTATCCATCCCTCTTATTTTCCTAAAAAATGATCTAGTCATGTTTTTTATTTTGTATAAAATTTACATTTTTGTACATGCATTTTATTATATGCAATATATAATCAAACACATTTATATTAAAGCTTATATAAAATATTCTGTTTAACATTTATATATTTGTATTTAATATAAATATTTATTATTTATATTTTAATACAATTCCAAAATGGCAAAATTAAATTCTTTTCTTCTCAATACAAACTTGCAGGGCCAGTGTTAGAAGAATATGCTAACTTTTCTTACCCTGTCTCTTCTAAGTCATAGTTCATGGTAATGAACTGAATTTAAAGATTTTATGATAAAAGCATTTAATACAGCTACTCAGTGGGAGGATCAACTAAAAAAAGAGGTTTGGTATATGTTCTAAGCTCCCCTCCTTTCTTCAGTTCTTTATTTATCTGTTACTTGGCCCCTGTTACAAGGTGCTTAACCTTTGGCTTATATGTAAATCCCTAAATTAGGAGGTAAAATTCCTTCTCCACCATTCGTTATCTCCCTTACATATTAGTCTCATCTCTACTTATTATTTGATCAGGCTCAGTCCCCCTTAGTGTGACTTCAAGGTCAAATTCTTTTGGAAATGTGGGATTTTCAAATAATCAGGAAGGTTGGTCCTTAAAATTAGTGCGGTGCAGTGCACAGAGCACTGGATCTGGAGTCAGAGGAGTTGGGTTTGAATTCTAACTCTGCCAATGACTTTAAATCTTGAGAAAAGTCACTTCACTTTCCCAGATCTCAGTATCCTCATCTATAAAATGGGGGGCTGATGATCTTTAGGATCTTTTCCATTCTAAATCTATAACCCTATGTCTAAATTTTTGTGAACAGATAGCTCTCAAACAATCAAGGTATGCCACTTTATCACCTTATTGTCTTTGACATACCTCCCACGAATCAAAATAAACATTTAATAAGCACTTACTATGTGTCAGATATTGTGTCAGTGGCAATAAAAAATGAGGCAAAAGATAGTTGCGGCCCTCAAGATGATTAACATCTAACATGGGAGACAACAAAGCAAACTATATTCAGGACAAATAGGAAATAATTAAGAGAGGGCAGGCACTAGAATTAAGAAGAGTTGGAAAAGACTTCCTGTAAAAGATGGGGCTTTAGTGGGACTTAAAGGAAGCCAGGGAAGTGAGTAGGTGGAGATTAAGAGGGAGAGTGTTCCAGGCATGAGGGGACATCCCGAGAAAATGCCTGGAGGCAAGAGATGGGGTATCTAGTAAAGTGTTAGCACAGTGTTAGTTAGATAGAATGGCAAAGAGGCCCGAGTCACTGGATCAAATGTATCCATTTGACAGCAAGGAGGTGAGTACAGAAGAAGACTGGAAAAGGTAGGAGGAAACTAGGTTATGAAGGCCTTTGAATATCAACAAAGGATTTTGTATTCGATCCTAGAGGTAACCAGGAGCAGCCACTGGAGGTTATTGAGGGGTGGGTAGGTGGTTCACATGGTTAGACCTATGCTTTAGGAAAACCATTCTGTAGCTGAATGGAGAAGGGATTGGAGTGGGGAGAGACCTGAAGCAGGCAGAGTCAAGCTATTGCAATAGTCTAGGTGTAAGGTTCTTTACCTAGAGTGGTAACAGTGTTAGAGTAGAGAAGGAGGCATATTTGAGAGACTCTACGTGATGATGAAATCAACAGGCCTTGGCAACAGATTGAATATTGGAAGTGAGAGATAATGAGGAGCTGAGGATGACACTGAGGTTGTCAAGCGTGAGGGACTGGGAGCATGGTGTTGCCCTCTACAGTAACAGTTAAGGTCGGGGAGAAGGTTGAGAAGGAAAGATAGAGTTCAGTTTTGGATGTTTAGTTTCAGATGTCTACTGGACATCCAGTTTGAGATGTCTGAAAGGCATTTGGGGATATAAGACTGGAGGTCAGCAGAGAAGTTGGTGCAGGACAGGTAGATCTGACAATCATCAGCATAGAGATGGTAATTAAATCCATGGGAACTGATAAGATCACCAAATGAAGAAGTATAGAGGGATACAAGGAACCAGGGCAGAATCGTGAGGTTTACCTATGGTTAGAGGGTGAAATCTGGATGAGGAACCAGCAAAGGAGACTGAGAAGGAGTGGTCAGATAGGTAGGAGGAGAACCAGGAGATAATGGTGTCCTGAAAACCTAGAGAGAAGGGGTATCAAGAAGAAGAAGGTGATCAAGTGTCAATGGCTATAGAGAGGTCAAGGAGAATCAGGATTGAGAAAAGGCCATTGGATTTGTCAATGAAGAGATCATTAGCAACTTTGGAGATAGCAGTTTCAGTAAAATGGTCAGAAGCTGGACTGCAAAGGATTAAGAAAAGAGTGAGAGGAAAGGAAGTGGAGTCACTTAATGTAGATGGCCTTTTCAAAGAGTTCAGCCAAAACTGACAGAAGAGATACAGGATGATAGTGGGGAGGGAAAGATCAAATGAATTTTTTGAGGATGAGGGCGATATGGACATATCTGTAAGCAGTAGGGAAGGAGCCAATATAAAGAGAGAGAGAAAAAAATAGAGGGGGGATGACAGAGGAGGCAATCTGTTGAGGGAGATAGGATGCAATAGTATTGTTTGAGCAGGTAGAGGGGTTAGCCCACCTCATCATGTGGAACAGGGGTGAAGAAGGAGAAAGCGACAGAGATAAGGAAGAGGGGAGAAGAAGGAACTCACAGCAAATGGCTTCCATTTTTTTTTTCTGGAAAATATGAAGGAAGAATTTCAGCTATGAGAATTGAGGGAGGGAGAGCCATCAGAGGTATGAGGGATGAAAAGTGGAAGAGCTACGGTAGGGAGTGGGACAGTGAGTTGAAGAGGGAGGTTGCTAGGATCTAGCAACAATGTCTACCAGCAATGAGGGTACCATTGAGGTTACATAAAAAAAGTCTGCAGTGGACTTGGGTAGAATGGTTCCATGATTTTCTCTACATTTTTTGAGCAGTAGGAGTAGAAGTGGGGAATGGTGGGAATGACTGAGGCTGAGAATAAAAGGATTTCATAAAAATAAAAGGATTTCAGAATTTTTGAACATGGAGGTAGTAGACTGTGGATTATGTCAATATCAAAGGTATGATCATCTTTGTGTGTAGCTGAGGTGGCATGGAGGAATACATCATGGGAAGTGAATAGGTTGAGAAACTGAGTGGTAAGGAGTCTGAGGGAAAGTCAATATGTATGTTGAAGTCTCCTAGCATGTGGGAAGGAATTGAAGAGGAGTGGAAAGGAGGGGACTTAAATGGAGGTGTGTAGACAATAGTTACTAGGATTTTAATTGGGTGGTAGAGATGAATAACATGAACCTCAAAGGAAGAAAGGTTACTGAGAGATGGTGGTCAGGAGAGAACTTGGAAGTGGCAGTAGGGAGCAAGGAGCATTACAACTCCCCATCCTCAACCAGTGAGTTGAGAGGAGTGAAGGTGCAGATAGCACTGGAAAGGATAGATAAGGAGTTATGTCGTCTGGGGGAGTCAAATTTCAGGAATAACTAGTAGATGGAAGGAGTGGGAGAAGAAAATATGTAGGATAAAGAGAAGTTTGTTGCCTACAGAACAAGAATTCTAGAAGGCACAGTGGGAGAGCACAGTGAAAATACTTCATCCCAACTCACAGAGCTGAAATTCTATTCTTTTTTTTTGTTTGTTTTTTGGAGGGCAATTGGGGTTAAGTAACTTGCCCAAAGTCACACGGCTAGTAAGTGTGTCAAGTGTCTCAGGCTGCATTTGAATTGAGGTCCTCCTGACCCCAGGGCTGATGTTCTATTTACTGAGCCACCTAGCTGCCCCTGAGATCCTATTCTTAATAGGTCTTCAGATAATTCTAATAAGTGTATTCATGATTCTAGAAAGGTATTATGTCAGCAGTTTCATAATGTTTTATATATTGGTACATATAAAAATAATTATCCCTATTTTCTAAAAATCACATGTCAATAGGAACACTTCAAAATCAAATGTGTGCTTTTTTTGGTTATGGTTTTAAAAAATAGATGTCAGAATCTGACAGCATTAGATGACAGATTAACATGGGAACCAACAAGATAGCAAGTGTAAGTATTATTATCAGCATTTTAAAGATGAGGAAATTGAGTCTCAGAGAAATAAAATGACATGCCCAAAGTCACACAGCTACTAAGTATCAGGCCTGGCACCAGACCTCAGGCTTTGTAACTCTAAGTCCAGACCTTTTTCTATTATACTATATGTACTATAATAGATATTATAAGTACTTTATACTACTATATGCTATTTTATACTATACTATTATATATAATACTATATATACTATAATAGATATTATCACTAGATAAGTGGTGTTTATCAATCAGTATTTTGCACAGCATCTTATGCAATAAATGTTTTTTTTTTATGTATGTACTTCTCAAACCTCCTTACTTCAAATTACTGAAATGATAAACATTCAGTCAGTTCTCTGCTCTCCAGGACTGTCATATGAAGAATAGGTTAGGCTTATTTTGTTTTGCTGCATAGGGAAAGCCAGGAGCAATGAGTAGAAGTGGCATCAATTTAGGCTCAATGTGATGTCAGAAGAGACTTTTTTTCATGGTCAGAACTGCACTTAAAAAATCATTTATTTATTTGTTTTTAGTTTTCAGAAGAAAATTCTTAACTAAAGTTCTCAAAAAGTGGAATTAGGCTGCCTAGAGAGGTGGTGAGTTCCTCATGCTGGGGGCCAAAATGTCAATTATTTGCCGATTTTTCTTTGCCAGAAAGCATCCTGCTTTTGAGTAGCTTTCCATTATGTTAGCTGATACATTTGCAAGGAAATTTTAGCTGATAAATTTAAAATATTTAGCTGATAAATTTGCAAGGAGTCAGATTGTAGCAGACCTTAGATGACAGTAGAAGAGGTTGTATTTTATTTCAGAGGCAATGGAGAGCCACTTATACTTTTTCAGCAAGGGAGTGTCATGGACTGATCTGTGCATTAAAGAATTAATTTTTAGTAACTGTATAGTGAACAGATTGGAGAAGAAACAGGAAAACCAATTAGAAGATTATTATAATAGACCAACTAGGTGATGATAAGGGCCTGAAATAGGATAATAAACATGTGAGTGGAGAAAAGGGAATAGGAAGAGATTTGTGGAACTAAAGTGGACGGGATTTAGCAAATTATTGGGTTAGTGAAGTGCAGTTAGGGAGGTTGGGTAGAAGGGTAAAAGAGAGGGAAATTTTCAAGATGATTCTAATTCTACAAAAATGGGTGATGAGAGAACAACAGTACCCTCAACAGAAATGTATAGTTTTGGTCATAGGGAGAGTTAGGGGAGGAAGACAATGATTTCCCTTTCGGACGTGTTCAGTTTGAGATTCCCACAAGACATTCAAGTAGATTTCCAGAAAGCAATCAGAGATATAGGATTAGAATTTAAGAGTAAGCTTTTTGTTGTTCAGTTTTTTCAGTAATGTCTTGACTCTTTATGACCCCATCCGGGGTATTTTGGGCAGAGATATTGAAGAGGTTTTGCCATATCCTTCTCCAGTTCATTTTACAGATAAGGAAACTGGGGCAAACAGGGTGAAGTGATTTACCCAGGGTCACATAGCTAGTAAGTATCTGAGGCCAGATTAGAACTCAGAAAGATGAGTCTTCCTGACCCCAGGCCCAGTTCTCTATTCACTGAGCCATCCAGCTGCCCTTTATAGTGGATAGAAAAGTAGAAACCAGCAGAGAGGGCCAAAATTAAGATGAGAAAGAGACAGACAGAGAGGACAATAGTAAGAAATGATATTTATGTGATATTTTTATTAAAAGTTTTCAAATTACTTTTTCATTTATTATTTTGTTCAAATGTCACATTAACCATGTATTGTAGGTACTATTGATACTGTCCTTGTGTTATAGATGAAGAAATTGAAAAACTTGAAATTGAGAGAGATTGAGTGACTTTCCTATGAGAAAGCTTCTATACTATGGAATTTAAACTCAAATCTTCTTTGGATCCAAGTCTAGCACTCCATCTACTATACCCCACCAGAACTACTGAAGGTGAAAACTCTTAGAGGAGGATTCAGTATAAAGAAAAAATGAATAAATTAAAGGCTCATCTCTTCCTTACAGTCTGTAGCAAAGGAGAAGAGTATGAGAGATAACGTAAAGGGGACAAAGAAGAATACAGACTATAGCTGATGGTCTCAATTTCTTAGTTAAACAGGAAATCAGGTAATCTTCTAAAAGAGGGAGGAGTTATGGACACAGGAGGAGGTGTGCAATGCTACTTTAAGAAGCATAATAGAGATGATAATAATAATAAAAGTAGTTAAGATAGATACAGGAGGTACTGTGCTAAGCACTTACAATTATCATCTCATTTAATCCTCACAACAACTCTGGGGGCAGTTACTATTATTATCCTCATTTTATAGATGAGGAAAAAAACTGAGGCAAATTGAGGTTAAGTAACTTGTCCAACTAGTCACACAGCTACTAAGTGTCAAAGGTATATTTTAGTTTAGGGCTTCCTGACTACAGGCCTGGCACTCTATCCATTTTGCCACCTAGCACAGTCAAATGACAATGAGAGTCCAGTTGTGACTAGAACAAATGACTTTATAGCAATGGAGTTGGCACAATTCTGTAATTTCTGTTTATGCTCAGGAGTTTGAGATTAGAAATTGAGAAGTGATCTGCCTGGTAAGTGTCATCCAGGTTTGAGGAGTAGCAGACCATGAGCAGGAGGAGGTGGAGGAGAGGGAAATGTATTCAAGAGGAGAGAATAGCATGTAGATTAACTAGTTACTTATAGCATTAAGAGGAAAGTGAGGTTAGAGTTATGTGAACCAGTCTACATTGTCTTCTAGAGGAAGGAGAGGTGGAAAGGCTGATGGTCACAAGAAGAATGGAAAACCTGTTGAAGTAAGAGGTAGAGGAAGAGATAGAAGGGCAGGGAATTATGATTATAAAAGAGAATTTCAGAGCTCATTTTCATCCAGGGTACATCATTAAGTCTCAAGGTAAGATCCAAAGTGCTCTTTAGATAGTTAAGGTGGAATGAAGATGGAGATTATGAGGTTGCTGTTCAGTTGTTTCTGTTCTGTACGACTCTTCATGATCTCATTTGGGGTCTCCCTGACAAAAATACTGGAGCAGTTTGCCATTTCCTTCTAAAACTCGCTTTACTGATGAGAAGGGTCCAGGTATTTAGGGAGGCCTCACACCTCTGGTGTGAGGGCTTGCCAGATCCTTTCCAGGGCTGCTCATCCATATCTGGTGTCCACCTTTCACCCAGCTCTCCCCCATGGCTCCAAGAAGCTGTAGCATGTGCGGCAGTCACACTCTGGTAAACTGTCAGATGGGCTAAACCAGGTTGAGAGTGACTGACAGGTCTCAAACCTGTTAGGGGGACGTCTACCACTAGCATGTGAAAACTTTCCCAGGAGGATTTGGTAGATGAGAATATTTTGTTCCAATGGCCACGAAGGCAGCCGAAGCAGGTGCTGTGGATCACTTAGAGTGTGCCAGATATCAAAGACACTGAGATAATTGCCTGAATCTTGGACCATCATTTGACTTTTGTGCTGCCACCAGACTTCGATGACTCAGGTAGAGAGAATGAGGTTGACTACTCTGTGTAACTCGAGCTCACTTAAATCCAGTTCACTTGCAAATCAAGACATCAATTGTGATGTCATTGGTTTTCTTAAAAAAAAAAAGACAAGCAATAACATCAACAAATAAAAAAACTGAGGCAAACAGGGTTAAGTGACTTGCCCGAAGTCACACAGTTAATAAGTGTCTACAACTGAATTTGAACTCAGAAAGATGAATCTTCCTGACTCTAGGCCCAGCACTCTATCCACTGCACCACATAACTGCCCAAAGGTGTTATAATAATATGTTATAATAAAGCACTGGATAAAGAAATGGACTCTGAGTCAGGAAGACTTAACTTTCAGTCCTGCCTCAGACACGTAACACAGCAAGACCTATACAAGTTGCTTAAACTCTCTCAGTCTCAAATTTCCTCATCTATAAATTGGGGAGATTAATAGCATCTATTTTACAGAGTTCTTGTGAGAATAAAATGAGAATAGACATAAAGCATATTACAAACCTTAAATTGCTACATAAGTCAGCTATCATTATTATTATTCAAAGGAGATGGATGAGCTGAGAGGCTAGGGTATTGAGGGGAAATAAATGTATACAGTTAGGGTCCCAAATATGAGGGCAGGTGTTGGTGTGAAGAAGAAGCCTACATACTGAACTCATTGAGAAAGGAAGGAGGGAGGCCTGGAAGTTGGTTAATTATGGTAATAAGGATTTGGGCTGGATGATTTAGAAAGATATAGTGAATTTCAAAGGAGTAGAGGTTGCAGAGTGACAGTGGCAGAGAGAGTAGGGTAATGGCAGTGAAGATCAAGGACTATGACAAACCTTCCTGCTCTATTATATTAAGAAGAATTAGAAGAACAACCAGTATGGAAAAGCATGGCCAGAATGTGGCATTTTTTTTTGAGAAACAGTTTTTGTGAAATATAAGACAATCCTAGCTTTTACAGGGTTTACATGTCTAATACTCTTATAGTATTTAGAAATATACAAAGTAATGTTGAGGTCTGATGTACAAAAAGTGGGGCTTTAATGGATAGTTGGAAATTAATAGATAAGGAAGGGAGAAAATAATGAACAAATGAATAAGCATTTATTAACTGTGCATTAGACCCTGAGGATACAAATATGAAAGTGAGATAGTACCTAGCCTTACGGGGTTTACATTCTAATACAGGAATACAACACGCAGAAGGCAGTGGCGGCCTGGGAAGGGAGTTTTGGGGTGGAGAACGGCATTCCAGGCCCAGGGAACAGTATAAGTAAAAGGTTTAGAAATGGGAAAGAGATATGTTAAAAGAACAGAACATTTTAGTTATGGAATATAGCATGTACTGGGAAATAGTATAAGATAAAAGTTGGAAATGGAGGGTGGAGTGACTTGAAATCCAAGCAAAAGAATCTGAACTTTAGTTGGGAGGTCACAGAATCATTTAATATTTTTGAGCAGAAGAGTGAAATTGCTAGACCTTTGTATAAGCCTAGTGGTTACATGAAGTATGGATTAGAGGTCAATCAATCAATAATTATTTATTAAGAACCAACCACTGTGCTAGGACCTGGGGACAAAAATATAAATCCATATGCTCAATGAACTTATGTCTTAGCTAGAGAGACAACAAGTACATATAAAAATATATATGGCACCTTTTTTTTTTGGCTGTCAAAGTGGAATCATGGTGGTGGACAAGAATAAGCACCTCACCACATGTGGCAAAAAAAAAAGGAGCCAAGAAAAAAAGCGCTTGATCCATTTTCAAAGAAGGATTGGCATGATGTAAAAGCACCAGCTATGTTCAACATTCACAGTATCGGCAAGATATGGGTTATGAGGACTCAAGGAATAAAAATTGCCTCTGATGGTCTCAAGAGAGTTTTTGAAGTGAGTCTTGCTGATTTGTACAACGATGAGGTTGCTTTTCTTAAGTTCAAGTTAATTACTGAAGATGTTCAGGGTAAAAATTGTTTGGATAATTTCTATAGAATAGAGCTTACCCAGGACAAGATGTGTTCCATGGTCAAAACGTGGCAGACCATGATTGAAGCCCATGTTGGTCAAAACTACCGATGGGTACATGTTCCATCTGTTTTGTGTAGGTTTTACCAAAAAGCTCAACGACCTGATTCATAAGACCTCTTATATTCCTAATTGAGAGGTCTGTCACATTCCTAAGAAAATGATGGAAATCATGACCCAAGAGGGGCAGACAAATGGCTTGAAAGAAATTGTCAATAAACTGATTCCAGACAGCACTGGAAAATACACAGAAAAGGCCACCAGTTCATTTACCCTCTCTATAATGTAGCTGTCTAAAAAGTCAAGACGCTTAGGAAGCCCAAATCTGAATTGGGAAAGCTAATAGAACTGCATGGTGAAGCTGGTGGCTCTGAAAAACCTTCAGAAGATGAAATGGGCCCAAAAGTAGAAAGGGATGATGGCTATGAACCAAAAATTTACCATTGTCAAAAAATATATATGGCATAAATATAAAGTCAATAAATGCTTATGATAAACATGCAGTAAAGTCTTAAAATAAGGTACTGTGGGAAGGAGGGCACTAGCATTTGAAAGGATCAGGAAAGGCTTTATGCAGGAGATCTCTGAATTGTGTCTTAAAGGAAGACTAAGGGACTAAGTTTAAGGAACTCTAAGAGGTGGAAATAAGAAGAGAATGCATTTTAGGCATGGGAGGTGGACACTGGAAAGGCACAGAGAT
Source organism: Petaurus breviceps papuanus (assembly GCF_028583685.1). Taxonomy (NCBI): domain Eukaryota; kingdom Metazoa; phylum Chordata; class Mammalia; order Diprotodontia; family Petauridae; genus Petaurus; species Petaurus breviceps. Next base: position 29,476 of record NW_027186446.1, on the reverse strand, counting down.
GGGTGATGAAATATTGTAAATGAAGAACAGAAAGGAAGCCAGTATCACAAGATTACAGAGTGTAGAAGAGAGATAAATGTTTGATGAAGCTGGAAAAATAGATTGGGGTCAGGCGGAAAGAGCTTTATAAGATAAAATAGCAAGTATTATATGTAATGAGATTAAGCTAGAAGCATTTCCAATAAGACTGGGATGTCTATTATCACCATTGCTATTCAATACTGTACTAGAAATGTTAGCTTTAGCAATAATAGAAGAAAAAGAAATGAAAGGAATTCGAATAGGCAACGAAGAAACAAAGCTATCGCTCTTTGTAGATGATATAATGGTATACTTAAAGAACCCTAGAGAATCAACTAAAAAACTACTTGAAATAATTAACAACTTTAGCAAAGTTGCAGGATAGAAAATAAACCCACACCAGCATTTCTATATGTTATTAACAAAGCTCAATAGCAAGTGATAGAAAGAGAAATTCCATTTAAATTTACTGTGGACAATATAAAATACTTGAAAGTCTACCTGCCAAGACAAATCCAGCAATTACATGAACACAATTACAAAATATTTTTCACACAATTAAAGTCAGGTCTAAATAATTGGAAAAACATTAATTGCTCAGGGGTAGGCTCAGCTAATATATAAAATGATAATTCCACCACAATTATTTTACCTATTTTGTGCCATACCAATCAAACTACAAAATATATATATATATTATAGAACTAGAAAAAAGAAAAACTTATCTGGAAAAACAAAAGGTACAGAATATCAAGGGAATTAATGAAAAAAATTCAAGGGAAGGTGGCCTAGTCATACCAGACCTAAAATTGTTTTATAAAGCAGCAATCATCAAAACTACTTGGTACTGGCTAACAAATGGAGTGATCGATCACTGGAGTAGGTTAGGTACACAAGACACAGTAATCAATGACTATAGTAATCTATTGTTTCATAAAACCCCAAACTTCAGCTTCTTGGAAAAGAACTTACTATTTGACAAAAACTGTTAGTAAAACTGGAAAATAGGATGACAGAAACTAGGTATACACCATCATCTTACACTGTATAACAAGATAAAGTCAAAATGGGTAGACAATTTAGACGTAAAGGGTGATGTGATAAGCAAATTAGGAAAGCAAGGAATAGTTGATCTGTCAGATCTATGGAAAACAGAAGAATTTGTGACCAAACAAGAGATAGAGAGCATTATGAAATGCAAAACAGATAATGTTGATTACAGTAAATTAAAAAGTTTTTGCACAAAGAAAACCAATGCAGCCAAGATTAGAAGGGAAGCAGAAAGCTGGAAAATAATTTTTTACAGCCAGTGTCTCATATAAAGGCATAATTTCCAAAATATATAGAGAACTGAATCAAATCTATAAGAATACAAGTCATTCCCCAATTAACAAGTGGTCAAAAGATTGAACAGGCAGTTTTTAGATGAAAAAATTAAAGTTATCTATAGTCATATGAAAAAATCATCTAAATTACTACTGATTAGAGGAATTCAAATTAAAACAACTCTGAGGTACCACATCCCATCAGATTTGCTAACATGACAAAAGTGGAAAATATTAAATGTTGGAGATGTGGGAAAATTGGAACACTAATGCATTGTTGGTGGAGTTGTTAATTGATCCAATCATTCTGTAGAGCAATTTGGAACTATGCCCAAAGGGCTATAAAACTGTGCACACCTTTTGATCCAGCAATACCACTTCTAGGTCTGTATCCTAAAGAGATAATAAAAATGAGAAAAGGACCCACATGTACAAAAATATTAATAGCAGCTCTTTTTGTGGTGGCAAAGAATTGGAAATTGAGGGGATGCACATCAATTGGAGGATGGCAGAACAAGTTATGGCATATGAATGTAATACAATACTTTTGTTCCATAAGAAATGATGAGCGGCAGACTTCAAAAAAGCCTGGAGAGACATTCATGAACTGATGCTGAGTGAAGTGAGCAGAACCAGGAAAACACTGTACACAGTAACAGCAACACTATACTATGACCAACTTTGATAGACTTAGCTCTTCTCAGCAATGCAATTATCTAAGACAATTCCAAAAGACTCACAATGGAAAATGCTATCCATATCCAGAGAAAGAACTAAGGAATCTGAATGCAAATTGAAGCATACTATCTTTCCTTTCTCTTGTTTCTTCTGTCTCATGGTTTTCCCCTTTGGTTGTAATTCTTCTTTACAACATGAGCATGAGTAATGTGGAAATGTGTTTAATATGATTTAATATGACTGGCCTATATCAGACTGCAGGTCATCTTGGGGAAGGGGGAGGGAAAGAAGGTGAAGAAAAATTAAAACTCAAAATCTAGTAAAAGTAAACATTGAAAATTAAAAATAAGTATCTTTTAAAAATTAAAAATAAATAAATATTTTTAAAAGATAAAAAAGAGGAGGTTTTCATTTTATCCTAAAGGCAATAAGAAGCCACATGGTTGAGTAGCAGAGTCACATAATCAAATCCTCCCTTAAGGAAAATTATTGAATGGACTGGATGGAGTGGTGAGAATTTTGAGGCTGGGAGATCAAGCAATAGAATTTTATAATAATCTAGGGATGGAATGAAGGCCTGCACTAAAATGATAGCTGTGTCAAGGAAGAAAGAAAAAACAAGATTTGGCAACTGACTGAAGTGTTGAACAGCAATGAATTGAGGATAATGGTGAGATTATGTATCTGAAACACTGGAAGGACAGTGATACCTTTGAAAGAGATAGGTAAGTTTGAAAGAGAGGGAGAGTTAAGAAGGAAATTCAGCAAGTGCAATATTAGACTTATTCTCTCCCTCCCTCTCTCCCTTCTTCCCTTTCTCCCTTCCTTCCTTCCTTCCTTCCTTCCTTCCTTCCTTCCTTCCTTCCTCCCTCCCTCTCTCTCTCCTTCCCTTCCTTCCTGTATTTATTTAGAGGCTAGGTCTCCCAGGCTGGAAGTGCAATGGTCACTCACAGGACCAATTCCAGTGCTGTTTGGTATGGAAACTTTAAAATCCTTTGTTTTTTGGACCTGGGACAATTCACTCTCCTTTAGGCAGCCTGGTGGGCCCGAGCTTCCAGGGTGTCACCATATTATTGACTTAGTGTGCACACCTGATCATCTTTAGGGGTACTATAGCTCAGAACCCCTGAACTCAAGCCATCCATCAGCCTCAGTCTCTTACTGTAGATTACAGATCACAAGTGTGCACCACCACTAATATGTCTCTGAGGCGTCCAGTTTGAAATATTCACCGAGCAAGATAGAAGGTCAGGGGGAGATGGAGATTTAACATGAATATTTCTTTTTGGTCTTTTTGGAGGGGGAAAGGCAGGGAAATTGGGGTTAAGTGACTTGCCCAAGGTCACACAGCTAGTAAGTGTTAAGTGTCTGAAGCTGAATTTGAACTCGGATCCTCTCCTGACTCCAGGGCTGGTGCTCTATTCACTGCACCATCTAGCTGTCCCTTAATATGAATATTTAAGGATCATCTGCATAGATATGATAGAAGTAGGAGAGAGTTGAGGCAGGGAAACCTTGGAGATCACTGTAATAGGTAATGAGATCCTGTACTGTATAACAGCAGTGAGAATAATAGAAAAGAAATAGATTTGTGGAATGTTTTGGAGATCCAACAGTAATTGGTAAATGAGTGGATAGGAGCGGTAAGGGAAAGCCAAGAATCTAAGATTATATCAGTGTTTCAAACATGAGACTGAAAGGAATGTTGTTGTCTCAATAAGAAGCAGGTTTTGTAGGAAAGATAATAAAATCACTTATGAACATGTCAAGTTTGAGGTGATATCTAGGTGAAGATGTTAGGCAAATGTCTGAATCTCAAAAGCAAGAACAAGGTTAGTCATACAGATTTGGGAGTTATCAGTGTGTAGGTGCTAGCTGAAGCCATGGGAGTGGCATGAAATTGCTATAAGAGAGACCAAGGTGGGGAGAGGTGGTGGAAGAGAAGTAGGCTAAGGACAAAACTCTTGGGATGACCCACATTAAATAATAAAGACGAAAATAAGGAGATAGTGAAGGGCAGAGAAGGCATGGATAGCAAGCTAGGTAGAGAACAGGAGAGCACTTTGTCTCTGAAACAAGGCTCTGGTTTTTCAGGACTGGTTTTTCTTTAACAAGTTGCCTGTGCTCTAAAGATGCCCCCATCCTTCTTTATGATATTCCTGCTGTGCTCCATATCTTTTCCTCTTCTCTGGAATGTTCCCTACTGTAAACTTCTATACCTCACAGAACCTGGCTAAGTGGTTGCTCCCCTGCCCATTGAGCACAGGAAGGAAGGAAACAAGCATTTAAGTTCCTACTATGTGCCTGTTACTGTGCCAATTTGCTTCACAAATATTAATATACTTGATCCTCACATAATCCTGGAAAGTAGGTACTATTATTATCCCCATTTTAGAGATGCCCATTGAGGCAGAGGAAGTGACTTGCCCAGAGTGGCACAGTGCTGGGGACAGATTTGAACTTGGGTTCCTAAGGCCCAGCTCTCTATCCACTATGCCACCTACCTGCCTTAAGGCATAGGTGATCAATCAATAGTACCTAAGCAGGACCACCTTTCTTTCCTATATAAAACCCAGCCCATTTGCCTATCATTATTCAACCTTGCTCTTTCCTTGATTTCTTCCTCATGTTCTTCCCATTCTTCCCATTCTTCAACTCCCACTTCTGCCTCAGATGTCTGGATTCAATCGCTTTCCCTTGTATGAGGTAAAATGTGCCCATGACAAAAGGCCTTTGGCATGGCTGGTGTGCTTCAATGACAATCTCTAAGTTCCCTCAAAATAGCTTCAACAGAATGGGAACCACAGGATTACATAGTAAATGACATGAAGATGTGGTCAACTGTGACAAATACTTGAGAAAGGTGACTGAATCTGGCAATTAGGAGATGACTATGCAGTTTTGAAAGGGCAACAATGTTGTTAGGTTTGAAGCCATATAAAAAGGGTTGAAGTGAGGGTGGATAATTAGGAAGTGGAATCACTAGATATAAAATACTTTTCTTTAAAAAAAATTTTTTAATTTGTTTATTTTTAGCTCTCAACATTCATTTCAACAAGACTTTTGAGTTACAAATTCTCTTCCTGTCTTTCCCCCATCCCCACCCCCAAAATAGCGATTCCACTGAATACCACTTCCCCCAATCTGCTCTCCCTTATATCCTTCCCCATACCCCCTCTTACTCTCCAGTAGGGCAAGATGAATTTCTATACCCCAGTACCTGTACATCTTATTTCCCAGTTGCATGCAAATAATAATAACATATTTTTAACATTTGATTTTAAAACCTTGATCTCCAGATTTCTTCCCTTCTTCCCTCATTACCCATCCCTATTGTGAGGAAAAATGATTCAATATAGGTTATACATGTGTAGTTACTCAAAACATTTCCATAGTATATATATTGTGAAAGAATTACTATATTTCCCTCCATCCTGTCCCCCCCCCCAATTATTCTATTTTCTACTTTGACCCTATCCCTTTTCAGAAGTGTGTACTTCTAACTACCCTTCCCACCAATCTGCACTCCCTTCTATCATCCCTCCTTTTAACCCTTTTCCCCTGTAAGGGTTATGGGATTTAAACATCTTCCATGCCCCATTGGACTTGCTGACATAGCAGGAAGGGGTGGAGCAAGAGAAAGCAGAAGCCAAGCTAGAGTTCCTGTGGTGGCTAGCAGTGGTAGTGACGGCGGCGGCAGCAGCAGAGGCAGCGGCAGCGCGAAGCCCTTTTTGAGTCAGCCAGAATTTCTGCTAAGGACTCCTGCTGAGGACTGCCAGGGGCCGGAGCTGCTGGGAGGGCGCTTCCTGGACGCTGGGTGGTTGCTGTGAGTGGGGAGAGGAGGACCTTTGCCTGAGGTAGCCTGTTCTGTTTTAAAGGCTTGAGAATGTGGGTGCTTTCTACTTTATCTACCTGTGCCAATTTCATAACTACTCTGATGGCTTTTACTTTCTAGTTTTGGGACTCAGTCTTTTGGTATCTTAATAAATTTTCTAGCTTATTCCCCCATATGGCAAGCATGATGTCTTTTGTGATGGATAATTATATCAGCATATCTGTAATTTCCATAGGCATTGTGAATATGGCATTGCTGATACATTTGGCGACCAGGATGGGATCACAAAATGTCAGGCCTCTATTTGGAAGCAGTGGGGCTTTAGAGGGAGCAATGTCTATTCCAGGATGGGAGGATTTGCCTTATTCCTCTCTAGCCAGAGAATGGGCTAAACGCACAGGGCCCTGTGAAAACTGGGAACCAAGGCTAAAAGAGGGAGAACCTGGAGATTTGGAAAGATGTTTGCAAGAAATACCCATAGAACCAGGCAAAGAACTGGCAGGAGTGTGCAGGAAAGGCTGGGTGCTGCTAACAAGTTATCACCTTATGTGTAAAAGTAGGGATAAGCTGCTGGAGGAAAGAGCTTGGATGGCTAGGGAGTCAGCTGGTTTGCCTGAGGATTCTTCTGTGTCACAGCACTCAGAAGAGCAAACTGGAGGGACTCATGTGGTCCAGGAGCAAGCTACTGTTTATGTAGCTAAAAGGAAGCAAAAAACTAGCAGAAGGAACGTGCATGCAGCTTTTGTACAGGCTGGGAAGAGTTGCCCTGACAGCTTCCAGGAGAATGTGTGTGAGGAGAATGGAGCAAGGTTAGATGAGGAGTCTTCTAATGTAGAAGCTCTCCCCATGCGAAGAAGAAGACAGGAGAACCACAGGGGCAAAACAGAGTCCAGGGAGATAATTGAGGATTTCACTCAACAGGAGATCACTGATATATTGAGTAGATTTACCCAAAGAATGGGGGAGTCTTTAGTGTCTTGGATAGTAAGAATCACTGATGAAGGCGCCGGAGGAATAACACTGGACAATGAGGACTGTTTAAAATTCATAAGTATCAGTCAGAATCCTTGTACACCAGGCTTTTAGGGATCACCATATGCAAGGAGGAAATAACAAAACTAATCTGCTAGCCTTAGCTGCAGAAGGATGCAAAAAGCAATATCCTACTGAATCTATGTGGCCTAGGGGAGACAGACCCTGGTACTCACTTAGAGACTGTATGAGAAAGCTAAAGGAGGAGGTAATGAAAACTGCTATCCTGATTGGAGATGCAAATGCATATTATGATACCCCCCTAGGAGTTCCTCATAGAAATATCATAGTGAAGACGGCTCCTCCTGCATATAAGCACCTAATTCTGACTCTATTAATTGGAGAAATAGGGCACCCTCTTTCAGAGGTGCTGGATAAGATTTCACAATTAAGCGATTTAGGGGAATGGGAAAAAGACAAATTGCCTCCAGAGAGAAGAGTAAACAGCCAGAGGATTCAGAGACAAAATAGACCAACAAGAAGGGAACTGTTTACTGCTCTATTAAGAGCAGGGGTGGACTTTAGAAGAATAGATGGTATTCCAACTGAAGAGCTGCATAAGCTGTACCAAGAAAAGGTACTTAGCATTAGAATGAACAGGGAAGCAGGAACCACCCCTGCAGGTATTTCTGAATCTGAATCTTTGTATCCAAGTTTGCCCCACCTTCAGGGGGTATAGGAGATAGGCCAAGCCCCAGCCCAGATAAAAGAAATATGCAGAAGAGATTGCAGACCCCATATTGGTTTAACAATATATTGGAAGAATGGATCAACTACTGTGACTAGGGCACTGCTTGATAATGGGGCTGAGGCCACACTTATCTATGGAAACCCTGATAAGTTTAAACATGGAACTCCTATTACCATCACAGGTCTAGGAGGTGCTGAAATATCAGCCAGGCAAGTTAAAATAACAATGAAAATTGGGCAGTTACCTAAGAAAGAATATACTGTGGTGGTTGTACCCATTCCTGAATACATCATTGGAATAGATGTATTGAGAGGCATGACTCTGAATTTACCTGAAGGGAGATACCAATTTGCTGTGAGGAAGATAAGAATTAATACAGTTTTAGTGGGAAAACTAAAAATGGACCCAATCACTTTACCTGAACCTTCTGAAGTAATTACTTTAAAACAGTATCGTGTGCCAGGTGGGCAAGATGAAATTACCACTACTATAAAGGAATATGCTGAAGCGGGAGTGTTAGTCCCTACAACCACAATATGGAATAATCCTGTCTGGCCAGTAAGAAAATCAAATGGGACATGGAGAATGACTGTGGATTATAGACAGTTGAATAAGGTGACTCCTTCTTTGTATGCTGCTGTTCCAGATACCATCACCTTAATAGAAAGGATCCAGAAATATGATGGGACTTGGTATGCAGTTATTGACTTGGCAAATGGCTTCTTCACCATACCAATAGACCCTAAACAATGGGACCACTTCGCTTTCACTTGGCAGGGTAGACAATATACTTTCACCCGCTTGCCACAAGGGTACATACATAGCCCCACTATTTGTCACAGGATTGTGGCTGAACAGTTGGATGAATTAAAGCTACCTGGTGTACAGCTTACCCACTACATTGATGATATCATGATACAGGGAAAAGATGCGAAAGAAGTGGAAAGGAGTTTGACCCTTCTAATTGAGCATATGAAAAGTAAAGGGTGGGAAATTAACCCTACAAAGGTTCAAGGACCAGCTCAAAATGTGAAATTTTTGGGTATACAATGGAACAAGAGGCTACGGGAGATTCTTCCTCAAGCCCGACAAAAGATTCAGAATTTTCCTACTCCTATCAATAAGAAGGAGGCCCAAAAGTTCATAGGATTGTTTGGATACTGGAGGCACCACATTCCACATTTGGGACAGATTTTAAAACCTTTATATAGAGTCACACGGAAGAAATATGAATTCGATTGGGGACTTGAGCAGAGTAAAGCTTTTGAAGAAGCCAAGGCTGCCATACAATTGGCTCTAGATTTGTGGCTCATGCAAAATGGTCCAGTGGAATTGCAAGTGACTGTACAAGATGATTATGCAAACTGGAGCTTATGGCAAAAACAACAAAGCCGAAATGTACCTTTGGGATTTTGGTGTAGGAAACTCCCTTCATCTGGAGTCCAGTATACACCTTTTGAAAAGCAGTTGTTAGCTGCATATTGGGCTTTGGTGGAGACTGAACAACTGACTCTGGGCCATGAAGTGATATTAAGACCTGGAATCCCAATGATGACCTGGGTAATGAGTACCCCAGCTTCTCACAGAATTGGACATCCCCAAGAGGCTAGTATAATCAAATGGAAGTGGTATATTCAAAATAGAGCGAAAACAGGCAAAAGCGGAGTCTCTGCTCTACATGAATCTGTATCAAACATAGAAATTGAGAGGAATGACATACCCCCTGAGCCAAAGCAACAGTTAGTACCATCCACTGTAAAATGGAATGAGGGATATGATGTATTAACTGAGGAAAAAAAGAGACATGCATGGTTTACTGATGGGACAGCAAAATATTTGGGGCAAAAAAGACATTGGAAAGCAGTGGCCTATAACCCATGTACTAGAAGGACTTTGGAAAGTACTGGGATAGGTGCAAGTAGCCAATATGCTGAACTTATGGCAGTATATCAAGCCATCAAAACAGAACAAGGAGGACAGTGTCATATATTCACTGATTCATGGGCGGTAGCTAATGGGTTAGCTACATGGATGCCCATGTGGAAAAATGAAAATTGGGAAATTCATGGCAAACAAGTCTGGGGCAAAGAATTATGGGAAGATATCTGGAACATGTCTTTGGTCACTGACTTTTCAGTTTTTCATGTAGATGCTCATGTGGCCCTCACCACACCAGAACGTAAATACAATGCTCATGCTGATCGACTGGCAAAGATTGCTACTGAACATATTGTCCCTACTGTGACAACAACTGATGATCCGGTATTAGCAAAATGGGTCCACCAAAAAGCAGGCCATTTGGGGGTCCAGGCCACACACCAGTGGGCACAAGATCGAGGTATTAGTATCTCTCATTCACAGTTAAAACAGATAGCAGAAGAATGTCATATATGTCAATTGGAAAAGGAGCGAACTGTTCCTCGGGTAGTAACTGGAGAGATAGCAAGAGGAAAAGTCCCAGCCCAAATCTGGCAAATAGATTATATTGGTCCACTACCACTGGATAAAGGATGCAGATTTATATGTACTTGTGTTGACACCTATTCAGGTGTACTAGTAGCTTGTCCTTATAAGAATGCAACCCAGAAAAACACTTGTAAAACTCTAGATCTCATAAGTCTATATGATGGAACCCCAATGCAGATTCAAAGTGACAATGGGTCACATTTCAAAGTCGATGAAATGAAGAAGCATTGTATAATAAACAATATAGAATGGATATATCATATTCCATATTATCCAGAAGCATATGGGTTAATTGAAAGAATGAATGGATTACTGAAAGAACAGTTGAGGAAGTTAAGTTCCAATAATTCATATCAACATTGGAAGGATAATTTGTTCATGGCTTTGCATAATTTGAATAATAGACCATTGGGAGGAAGTACACCTCTAGCCAGAATGATGACCCCCAATCTGCAAATTAGAAAACAACAAACACATAAGATCCCAAATATTGAGTATTGGACCTTGAGGCCAGATGTCCCAGCACCATACCCAGGACCGCCTGGTTCGGTGGGGTATGATTTACATTGTTTAGAGGACTTTTGGTTGGACAGAAAAGAAATAAGAAAAATCTCCACTGGGATATGCATAAGAATCTCTAAAAATCACTTTGGACAGATTTTACCCAAATCAGGATTAGCAGCTCAAGGAATACATGTATTGGCTGGAGTAATAGATTCTAATTATCAAGGAGAAATTGTTGTAACATTCCAGAATTTAGGTGAAGGGCCCATACAGATTCACAAAAATGATAGGATAGTTCAAGTGATTATCATGCCTTGTAAAACAATACCACTTGTAAAAACTGACCCTCCTTCCAAAATAACTGTCACAGGAACTGGAAGATTTGGTTCTAATGATAGAATAAAATCAGGAGCTAAAGTATGGGTAAAATGGAAGCCAGATGATGTTCCAAAGGCTGCAGAGATTATAGCACATGGGAGGGATAACACCATAACTATTGTTTATTCTGGAGAAGATGATTACAAAATTGTACCCTTAACTCATTTATTCTACCACTTTCTACTTTATCTACTTTATCTATTATGAGGCTACAATAGTCTGGTTATTGTCTCTTTGCTTCTTCTTGATTTTTTGTCTGTTCACCTTGTTTGCTAGATTTGTTTCCACAGGCTTGGTACCCTCCACCTGTAGATCCCTGATAGCTTAAGCTGGATGTCACCCCCTGTCTGCAACTGTGATGTGTCACCCTTGGACCTGCCATCAAGCATATTAAGAACTGACCTCTCAAATGGGACCCCTGAGGACAGGGACAGCTCTACATCTGATTTCAGCAGCAAGTAGCCATGGAAGAAGAGACCTTCACCCCTTACCACAAGATTTTGGGGCCCCATTTGTTCGGGGTGGGGGGAATGATGGGGAGCTTGTGCTCAAGACCCACCCTAAAATATGGTTTTCTGTGTTTATTGTGTGCTATTCTTGTTATATTGTTGTGAAATTTTGTTGACACCAGTTATTCCTACTGTATTTTTTGCCAAGTAAGGGACATGAAAGATCTTGGGGCCGAATGTAAGGGTTATGGGATTTAAAGATCTTCCATGCCCCATTGGACTTGCTGATGTAGCAGGAAGGGGCGGAGCAAGAGGAAGCAGAAGCCAAACTAGAGTTCCTGCGGTGGCTAGCAGTGGCGGCAACAGTGGCAGCAGCAGCAGAGGCAGCAGCAGAGCGAAGCCCTTTTTGAGTCAGCCAGAATTTCTGCTAAGGACTCCTGCTGAAGACTGCCAGGGGCCGGAGCTGCTGGGAGTGTGCTTCCTGGACGCTGGGTGGTTGCTGTGAGTGGGGAGAGGAGGACCTTTGCCTGAGGTAGCCTGTTCTGTTTTAAAGGCTTGAGAATGTGGTTGCTTTCTACTTTATCTACCTGTGCCAATGTTATAACTACTCTGATGGCTTTCACTTTCTGGTTTTGGGACTCAGTCTTTTGGTATCTTAATAAATTTTCTAGCTTATTCCCCCATATGGCAAGCATGATGTCTTTTGTGATGGATAATTATATCAGCATATCTGTAATTTCCATAGGCATTGTGAATATGTCAATATGCTGATACACCCCCCTACTTTCCTGTAGGGTAAGATACCCAATTTAGTGTGTATGTTATTTCCTCCTTAAGCCAAATTCAATGAGAGTAAGGTTGACCCATTCCCTTTTGCCTTCTGGTTCTTCCCCTCCATTGTAACAGTTTTCTCTTGCCATTTTTATGTGAGGTAATTTACCCTATCTCTCCCTATCTCCTCTCATTATATTCCTCTCTCACCTCTTACTTTTATTTTTTAGCTATCATCCCTTCCTATTCAACTGATCCTGTGCCCTCTATGTATACATGTACACATATATACACGCATGTATTTATATGCACAATACCCTCCTATATAAACATATATATGTATGTATAAATATATATATATATATATATATACATTTATATTTCCTTCAATTATCTTCATACTGAGAAAAGTTTCATAAATTACAATTATGGTTTTTCCATGTAGGAATGTACATAGTTCAACTTTGATTAAGTTTCTTATGATTTCTTTTCCCTGTTTACCTTCTCATGTTTCTCTTGCTTCTTGTATTTGAATGTCAAATTTTCTTTTAAACTCTGTTTTTTTTCATCAAGAATGCTTGAAAGTTCTCTATTTTATTGCATGACCATATTTTCACCTGAAACATTATACTGTTTTGCTGGGTAGGTGATTCTTGGTTTTAATCCTAGCTTCTTTGACCTCTGGAATATCATATTCCAAGCCCTTTGATCCCTTAATCTAGAAGCTGCTAGATCTTGTGTTATCCTGATTGTGTTTCCACAACATTCAAATTGCTTCTTCCTGGCTGCTTGTAATATTTTCTCCTTGACCTGGGAACCTGGAATTTGGCTATAATATTCCTAGGAGTTTTCTTTTTGGTATCTTTTTTCAAGAGGTGATAGATGAATTCTTTCAATTCCTATTTTGCCCTCTGATTCTACATATATACATATATGTATATATATATATAAGTATATATTATATTAAATGTATTAATTAGTACATCAAATGCATTAAAATATATATCTAAATAAATAAATATCAGGGCAATTTTCCTTGAGAATTTCTTGAAGGATGATTTATAGGTTCTTTTTTTGATCAGGGCTTTCAGGTAGCCCAATAATTTTAAAATTATCTTGTCTAGATATGTTTTCCAGGTCAGTGGTTTTTCCAATGAGAAAAACACTGCCTTTGACTTTTTCATTTGTTTGGATCAGTTTTATAGTATTTTGATTTCTCATGAAGTCATTAGCTTCCATTTATTCCAATCTGATTTTGAAGGAATTATTCTCTTCAGTGAATTTTTGAAATTCCTTTTCCATCTGGCAAATTCGTCTTTTTAAGGCATTCTTCTCCTCATTGGCTTTTTGGGACCCTTTTGCCATTTGAATTAGTCTATTTTTTAAGGCATTTTTTTCTTCAGTCAGGTTGTTGTCTCTCTTTTCGTGATTTTCTTGCATCATTCTCATTTCTCTTCCCAGTTTTTCCTCCACTTCTCTTACTTGATTTTCAAAGTCCTTCTTGAGCTTCTCCATGGCCTGTAACCAATTCATATTTTTCTTAGAAGCTTTTAATGCAGGAGTTTTGACTTTGTTGTCTTCCTCTTGTTCCGTGCTTTGATCCTTTTTATCCCCCAAAAAAGAATTCTATGATCTGTTTGTGCTTCCTCTGCTTGATCATATTGCCAGTCAATTACTTGACTTTTGAGCTCTTTGCCACAGTAGAACTCTACTTCTAGAGAGGAAAGCTTTGTCCCAAATTGCTGGGGGTTTTCCAAATGTTTTCAGAGGTCCAAGGAGAGCACCCTCTCTATAGAAACCACACTGGAAAACTGGCATTTCACACCCCAGGACTACTGCCCACGAAAGCGAGCCATATCAAAGAAGGTCAAAGCAAGAGTGATTGTCCTCTAAATGGTTGTTTGGTCCCCCTATGATCTGTAGGCTAGGAGCTCCTGCGGCAGCCACATGGCAGATGCTGCAGCTGTAGCCCCTGTCCCTCTGCCACCTCTTGCCCCAGGGGCAGGAGCTGGACCTTGCCCTTCCTTTCCAGAGTTTATATCATAACAGAGTTCCAGACTGACCTTTTACTTTCTTTTTGGTGTTTATGGGTTGAAAAGTCTGGAAACCACCACAGCTGCTGGTGATTTACTTTCCTTAAGTCTTCTCTGGCCACCACAGCCTTCCTGGGGCCAAAACCACACAGCTCTATAAAATACTTTTCTAAAAATTGTCCATGATGGGTGAGAGATGAGATGGTACTTGAATAAGGTTAAGGGAAGACCTTTTTTTAGAATTCAGAGGACCTGAGCACATTTGTAGACAGATGGGAGGGAAATAGTACATAAGGAAAAATGCATAGGAGGAGACGATTGACAGAATAAGGGTCTGTAGGAGGCCAGATGGGGTCAAGAACTTTGGTGGAGGGAATAACATTAGTAAAGAATAGGGATACCTTTTCATTTTAGATATGAGGAAAAGAATAGAGAAGGTGTGATGATCGAAAGGAATTTTGGGGAATAAAAGGAGTTGATGGAAGCTCTGTTGAAAGGTGTGTATGTCTGTGTGTGTTACAGTGGAAAGAGCAGTAGAGTTGTATTAAAAGGGCCTCAAATTCAAATCCCAGTTCTGACATTTATTACTTGTGATAATAAAAGGAAATTAGGATGGCTGAATAGTAGTTTGGGCACAGTTGAGTTTTTATATCATAACTTTGTTGATTAAATAAGATTAATTTTGTTATATTCTCCAGGGAGGCTCAGTAGCATAAGTGAAGCAACAGAAGAATGTTAATAGAGACGTTATTCAGAATTGGGGAGATCTTTTGGACAGAAAATTCTCAGGTACTGTCTATCAAGCTACTAATGTGGAAGACAATAGGGTAAATATTAGATATAGAGGCAAGGTAATTTAAAATTGGGGACATTAATATGAAGAAAATAGTGTGGTCAAGATATTAGAGATCTTGGGGCAGCTAGGTAGCACAGTGAATAGAGCACTGGCCCTGGAGACAGGAGGACCTGAGTTCAAATCTGGCCTCAGACACTTAAACACAAAAACTAGCCATGTGACATCGGGCAAGTCACTTAATCCCCAATTGTCCTCCAAAGAGCAAGCAAACAAACAGAAAGATATTAGAGATCTTGATGAAGAAAAAGTATAGGTTTAGTGTGAAAGTGTATGGGAAAGATGATAGGAGATTTCTGTTGGAGAGTGAAACTTCAAAGTATAAAACCTTGGAGATGCTACAGATCCAAGGATGGCATGGAAAAGAATATACTAAACATTAATCTTTTAAAAACAAGGACGGTTAGTTTTCCTCAGTCAGGCAGCCAGACAATTCATTTCTTGACTGCTTAATAAATATTCCAATGTGGTCTATGAGAGGATACAGAAGGGTAGTATGAGGTTATCCTTGAGGAATTTTTAGT
>NW_027186446.1:0-8916 GCF_028583685.1 Petaurus breviceps papuanus | reverse complement strand
TTTTTTATTCTTTTTTAACGTGATGAATAAGTGCATTTATTTTTTTCCGAATGCTTTATTAACTTTTGATTTACATCACTCATTTCTGCCAGATTTTGAGTTACAAATTTTCTCCCCATTTTTCCCCTACCCACTGCCCCAAAATAGCAGTCCAATAGGATATCCTCTCCTCCAGTCTGCTCTCTCCCATATTTTCTCCTATACCCCTTTTGACTTTTCCAGGAGATCTCTATGCCCCAGTGCCTGTATATTTTATTTCCCAATTATATATAAAATAGTATTAATAATAGTATATATATAAACATTTGATTTTAAAACTTTGAATTCCAGATTCATTCCCTTCCTCCCTTGTCAAACATCCTTACTGGGAAGATAAGCAGTTCAGTATTGTACATGTGTGGCTAATGCAAAAACAATAACATAGTATATATATATATAGTAAAAGGCTGACTATATTTCCCTCCATCCTATACCACCTCCTACTTATTCTATTCTCTACTTTGATCCCATCCCTTTTCAAAAGTGGGTGCTTCCAACTTCCCTCCCCCCCAGCCTGCCCTCCCTTCCATCATCCCCCCTCTCATCCCCTTCCTCCCTACTCTCCTGTAGGGTGAGATACCCTATTTAGTGTGTATTTCATTCCCTCCTCAAGCCAAATTCAATGGGAATAAGGTTGACCCATTCCCTTTTACCTTCCTATTCTTCCCCTCCATTGTAACCATTATAACCATTTTCCCTTGCCTCTTCTATATGAGATAGTTTACCCCATTCTGTCTCTCCCCATCTCCTCTCATTATATTCCTCTCTCACCTCTTAATTTCACCTTTTAAGTATCACCCCTTCCTGTTAGATTGGTCCTGGGCCCTCTATCTATGTATACCTGTAAACATATATACACACATTCACATATGTATTCATATGCCCATATACCTCACATATAGACATATATATATATATATATATATATATATATATATTTCTATTTATATTCCCTTCAAATACTGATAAAGGTTTCATAACTTACAATTATTGTTTTTCCATACAGGAATGTTAATAGTTCAACTCTGATAAGTTCCTTATGATTTCTTTTCCCTGTTTACCTTCTCACACTTCTCTTGCTTCTTGTATCTAAATGTCAAATTTTCTATTCAACTCTGGTTTTTTTCAGCAAGAATGCTTGAAAGTCCTCTATTCCACTGAATGACCATATTTTGCCCTGAAACATGATAGGCAGTTTTGCTGGGTAAGTGACTCTTAGTTTTAATCCCAGCTCCTTAGCCCTCTGGAATATCACATTCCAAGCCCTTGGATCCCTCAGTGTAGAAGCTGCCAAATCCTGAGTTGTCCTGATTGTGTTGCCACAATATTCAAATTGTTTCTTCCTGGCTGCTTGTAATATTCTCTCCTAAATCTGGGAATTCTGGAACCTGGCTATAATATTCCTAGGAGTTTTCTTTTTGGGATCTTTTCCAGGAGGTGGTTGGTGGATTCTTTCAACCTCTATTTTGCCCTCTGGTTCTAAAACATCAGGGAAGTTTTCTTTGAGAACTTCCTGGAGGATGATTTCTAAGTTATTACTTTGTTCATGGCTTTCAGGTAGTCCAATAACTTTTAAATTCTCTCTCCTGGATCTATTTTCCAGGTCAGTAGTTTTTCCCATGAGATATTTCACCTTGCCTTCTATTCTTTCATTTGTTTTGGATCTGTTTAACAGCATCTTGATTTCTCATAAAGTCATTAGCTTCCATTTGCTCCAATCTAATTCTGAAGCAATAATTCTCCTCAGTGAGCTTTTGAGATTCTTTTTCCATCTGGCAAATTCAGCTTTTTAAGGCATTCTTCTCCTCATGGCCTTTTTGAGCCTCTTTTGCCATTTGAGTTAGTCTATTTTTTAAGGTGTGATTTTCCTGAGTCAGGCTGTTGACTCTCATTTCGTAATTTTCTTGCATCATTCTCATTTCTCTTCCCAATTTTTCCTCCACTTCTCTTACCTGCTTCTTAAGGTCCTCCATGGCCGGCAACCAGCTCGTATTTTTCTTGGAAGCTTTTGGTACAGGAGTTCTGACTTTACTCCCTTCCTCCTGTTCCATGCTTTGATCCTTTTTGTCCCCAAAATAGGAGTCTAATGTTGGATTGCTTTGCTTGGTTTGCTTCCTTAGCCTAGTCATTGCCCCTAAATTACTTGACTTTTGGGCTTTTTGCCATAATAGGACTCACCCACCAGACTGAGGAGCTTCATTCCAAACACTAGGGTTTTCTCAGCTGCTGGAGGTATTAGATGGGTGCCTTCTCTGAGGCCTCCACATGCTCTGGCAAGCTGGTCACACACCCTAGGAACTCCACCCTAGATTGCAATCCAGATCCAAGCAGGTTAAAGCAAGAGTGATTACCCCTCAGACTGGTCGCTTGGTCCCCCTACACTCTGCAGGCCAGGAGCTGAAGCTGCCACATGGCTGTGGCTGCTCCACAGCCCTCAGCGGCTTCTCAACTCGATGGCAAAAGCCACGAACTCTCAACTACTGGGTCCCAAAGTCCACACTGCACTGACTTCTCACTTTGTCCCTAGCATCTATGTGTTGATAATTCTGGATCGCCACAGCTGCTGGTGATCTGCAGTCCCTCCAGTTAGTGGCTGGTCAGGCCCGGCCTGGGGCTAAAACCTTGGTGTGGGGCTGGGCTCAGCTCCTAGAGAGCTGAACTTGATGATTCCTGCCAGCCTGCCGGACTGTCTTCAGTGAGAGCTTAGCTTCTCTGTGTCATTTTGTGGGTTCTGTAGCTCCAACGTTTGTTCAGAGTACCCTTTTATATGGATTGGAGGTGGAGGTGGTAGAAGCCAGAGCCACAGGGAGGTCCTGTTTCTACTCTGCCATCTTGACTCTGCCCACTGTAATTTTTTTCTATTGATCCTATTTACAACAAATTGATTTTGTCCTGTAACTGGATTAATCATGGTTCTGTTTCTGAATTCAGTTCAGAATTCAGCTGGCCTGTAATGAGTTAAGTTGACAACCTAGTTCTCTTGCTAATTAATCAGTGTTCTATTCTTGACTCAAGGAATTCTGCTAACTCTGGGAGATAAGAATTCTGGCCTAATATCTTTACACCACCAAGCTATCCTTCAAGGATTTCTGGGTCACTATCTTGCAGGTGGATTCAAACAATGAACACTTCTTGGTCACAAGAGGAAAAAAGGGAGGTAATTGCTAGCTCCTCTTCACCACTTCCAACCAATAATATTGTTCTTCATGCTTCAACTATGTAACCAATCATGTTTCCATCAACGACGTATGTCTCCTACCCTACTCGGTTATTTGTTTTGCACTACCCAAAACCTATAAAAGAGCAGCTGTTCTTTTGCAAGGGGTCTTTGGCTGGAAACTGAGGCAGCCACTCTGATCCTTTTATTGGCAGGTACCATGCTCTTCTTAATAAAATTATATCTTGCTTGGAAAAATGTGTCTCTGTTTATGTTTTTGTTAAATTTCTCTAGTGACCTTCCATGTGGGAATGTAAACAGTTTATTTAACTGTATTAAATCCCTTATGATTTCTCTTTCCTGTTTACATTTTTATGCTTCTCTTGAGTCTTGTGTTTGAAAGTCAAATTTTCTATTTTGTTTCATCAGGAATGCTTGAAAATTCTCTATTTCATTAAATATTCATTTTTTTCCCTGAAAAACTTTGCTCATTTTTGGTGGGTACATGCTTTGTGGTTATAATCCTAGCTCCTTTGCCCTCTGGAACATCATATTCCAAGCCCTTTGATCCTTTAATGTAGAAGCTACTAAATCTCATGTTATTTTGATTGTGGCTCCATAATTCTTGAATTGTTTCTTTCTGGCTGCTTACAATACTTCCTCCTTGACCTGGGTGCTCTGGAATTTGGCTATAATATTTCTGGGAGTTTTCATTTTGGGATCTCTTTTAAGAGGTGATCAGCAAATTCTTTCAATTTCTATTTCACCCTCTGTTTTCTTTGATAATTTCTTGAAAGATGATGTCTAGGCTCTTTTTCTGATCATGGCTTTCAGGTAGTCCAATAATTTTGTTTTTAAAGCAATCAGGGTTAAGTAACTTGTTCAAAGTTACATGGCCAGGTGTTTCTGGGTGGGTGCTAAGTGTCTGAGCCCAGGATTCGATCTCCAGGTCATCCCGACACTGGAGCCGGTGCTCTTACTCGCTGTGCTACCTGGCCGCCCCAAGTCCAATAATTTTTAAATTATCTCTCCTGGATCTGTTTTCCAGGTCAGCCGTTTTTCCAATGAAGTATTTCACATTTTCTTCTATTTCTCATTCTTTTGACTTTGTCTTCCTGTTTCTTGATTTCTCATGGAGTCATTAGCTTTTACCTCTACAACTCTAGATTTTAGGGAATTATTTTCTTCAGTGAATTTTTAAGCCTCTTTTACCATTTATTCATTTTTAAATGTTAAATCAGCAACACAGCTAGGTACTAAACACTATTTTATTCTACTAATAATGAATTTAATATTTACTGAAATTATATTTTCTAATGAATTTAAAGGTTTATCTCATATTTGTTTTGATGATCAAAAATTTCCTTCCCTTGTAAAGTACATACACAAAGACATTTTTTAATGAGTATTCAATTTAGAGTTTTAGAATAATCCAGATCACTTCTTTTATGACCCTGATTTACACAATATTGATTTAGGCCCTTATCAGGCCAAATGCAATATACATGATTTTTGTTAGTATTAATGAAAGAAAACACTGACCAGAAACAGCCCACATAGCTTCATCAACTTGTGGCATATTTTCTGTGATGTTATAAATGATTACATCACATTCAAGCAGGTGAAACAGCAGTTCTTCTCGGGAAAGGTTCTGAAAGGAGGAGACCACCAAACCAACAGTCAGTCATTTGTAGCAAGCAGTGAACAGAGCAACCATAAAATAATTAGGTTAAATTGAGGTTTCTATATTAGTACAAGTTCATATGAAATATATCCACAAAGGAATTTCTACTTAAAATTATATTTCTATTAATACCATATGCTTTTTTTGATGTGACAAGTTCAGTAAAAAACTGTTCAGGCAATTAACAACAGACAAAATAGCTTTTTAGTATAAACAGGAGTTTATTTTAAATGGACTTCTTTATGTTATGTTTAAATTTACATTCAGAGCCAGCTAGGTGGCACAGTGAATAGAGCACCAGCCCTGGAGTCAGGAGGACCTGAGTTCAAATCCAGCCTCAGACACTTGATACACTTACTAGCTGTGAGACCTTAGGCAAGTCAGTTAACCCCAATTGCCTTGCCTTCCCCCTCCCTGGGGCAAATAAATGAATAAATACATAAATAAATAATTCAGATTCAGAAGGAAGATATTAGAAAATACTGGAAGAAGATACATGTCATTTAAAACTCTCTCTAAATTTATTCAGCATTATTTTAACCATACTCTAGGGGAGGTTCCCAAAGTTATTTGGGCTACTGCCACCTTTAAAAAAAGTGCTCAGTGTCCCCCTGGAAAGCTACTTTCTTTAACCCTTTAACAGTTTTTAAAAATCTGTATCATTTAAAAAAATACATATATATATTTTTAAATGACGCATCTTAAATTGAATAATTTATTGTAAACTTGTGAGTTTTTTCCTGCATTGAAATTTGACACAATATTGCATCATGCAACCTGATGGTATCAATCTGTAAACAAGTCATTACATGCACACATTCCTGCCAATGCATGCTGGACTTCCTGACAATTCGGGATGCGCTGGCCTGCCAACACATGCTTTTTAAGACCTGTTCGTGGACTTGACCACTGATTGGTTATAACTTGCATTATGTATGTTTATTTGGAAAACAACGCAATAATTTTAACTCTGTTACACAATACGTGAAACATGTACAAATAACTTTTCAAATTTTTCTTCTCTTCTTTCCTTATGCTTCCACCACCCCCTTGTTTTTATTCGACGACCCACCCCACCCAATTGCACCTGAGACTACTACCATTCCCTTGGGTCAATCCAGGGCCCACCTAGGAGGCGGTATCACCCACTTTGGGAACTTCTGCTAGTTCATTCAAGAATGCCTAAAATGTATAGTAAGTAATCTGTTCTGTTTTAACTGGGTAGTCTATATTGCCTGGATTCTTTTTCTGTAATACCAATACTTTCCATAATAACACAATACTCTCTCTGCTCTTAAGGTATTAAGATATCTTTAAAAGGACTTGAAATTAAAATAAGTTTGGTCCAACATCATACAACATATATCATAGTAGTAAGTTCCAAATGGATAAGTTGGATAAATGGATAAGACTTAAATATAATTGGTCACACAATTTTCTAGATGGAGGAAAATAGATGGAGATACTTTTCATGATTATAGCTAGAAATATAATTCTTAACCAAATAGAAAATAACACAAAGGACATAACAAAAAATAAAATAGATAATTTGATTTTATCAAATTTAAAAGCTTTTATATGAACAAAATTCAATACAGTTAGGATGAAGGAAACTGTAGATAGGCAGGAAAATATTTGTATTAAGTATCTCAGATAAAGGTCTGATATCTAAGATATTCAGGGAATTAATATAATTAAACTTTAAGATTAAGCACTAAGACTATTGGGACACATGTATATGAGAACAGGAGTCATTCCCCCAATGGATAGGTAGTCAAAGAATATAAACAATAAAAAAAAGAATTTCAAACTCAACCATGAGACTGATCCAAATAACTAATGAAAGAAATATATTTTAAAACAATTCTGAAATTTTACCTCATACCTAGCAAATTGACGACAACCAAAAAAATGGAAAATCATCAGTGTTTGAGGTGTTGTAGGAAGTTAGTCCCTCTAATATATTGTTGGTAAAGGTATGAGATAACCCAATGATTCTAGACAACAATTTGGAATTATGCAGGAAAAAAAAGGTGCTAAAAATGTTCATATACTTTCATCCAGGGTGCCTTCTAGTGAGCATATACCCCAAAGATAGAAAGTACCATACATATCATATTCATGATAGCACTTTCTGTGATAGTAAATAATTAGAAACAAAGTATATGACCATCAGTTGTGCAATGCATAAACAACTGGAATAAATTAATATAATGGATTATAATAGTGCTATAAGAAATGAAAAAATACAAAGAATTCAAAGAAACATAAGAAGACATATGAATTGATACAGATGGAGGTAAACTGAATCAAGAAAACAATATATATGATGGCTAAAACAATCTATAAAGAACAAATTAAAAAATGTGAATATTATGTAATTAGGTCTAAGCCTGACCCAAGAGAAGACATGAAGGCACCTTCCTTCTTTCACTGGGGTGGGGAAAAAGGGATATGGAATGTTGTATATGTTATCAAATATGTTAGATGTGATGTGTTGGTAGGCTTTAATGACTACTTAAAAAAATCTTTGTAAGTGTGAAATCCTTTGCAAACAGGAAAAGTTTACTGTGTAGAGGAGAATATGCATATTTGGAAATAAATGAAGTATAAAAGCAAAAGGCATCAATAAAATTTAAAAACATTTTTAAAGGACTTGTTGTTGCTATTGTATTGAAATTTTAAAAACAGGTCTTTCTTTAACTGCTCCCACCATAAGTCTGAATGATGGCTCACTAAAAATACAGGCTAAGGCACAAGGAATTTATGAGTTTGAACGCCAAATATAACATTTCCCTTTTTTCTATAGATTAATCATTTAGCTTGTAATGATTTCTTCACCTATAAAATGGAGAAGGTTTATTAGCCACAATCCAAGTAGATCTGATTTCTTTCCCCTGCTTTTAGCAACAAGAGAACATGAAAAGTGAAGAATAGCCTATTGTAAAAGGGTGGATAGAGACTTTTCCCCAGTCTTGACAAAATAGTCCAGACTTACTGTGTATGTTTCCAAGGCAAATTCTGGAGGCTTACATTCAGGACTGGAAAGGGTTCCTACTATCTGATAAGTGCCTTCCTTTGATTTAGTTGCTGAGCCTTCTAGGCCAGCTGATTTGCTTTCATCATCATCATCTTCTTCTTCTGTTATTTCTTCAAGTGAAGCCCCAACTATACAGTTAGATAAGTACTACAAGAAAATCAGAAACAATTCCAAGTTCAAATAGCAATTTAAAGAGAGGATTTGCTCCCCTGTAATATATATATATGTATATATATATATATATATGTATGTAAGTACATATATTTGTAATTATATATATTATTTTTTTTGGAGGGAGACATAGAGGGAAGAGGGTGATAGAGTTCAGAACTTTTTATTCTATTCATATGGGACATTTGATGGAGGGCAACAACTGATCTGCAGATTACAGTCTTACACTCTTGTGCTTTGGCACATGGGAAGCATTTAATAAAAGTTGTTGATTGACTGGGGATGCTGATAGGTTAAGTGATTTGCCCAAGTTCACACAGAAAGTATATGTTACTGTGATACTTTAAATATTCCAAGTTAAATGATTAGTTTACTCTGTACCTCTTTTATTGCACTCATCACAGTCTATCTTGTACCAGGATTTAACAGTACATTTTTATCTTTACCTGACTCTTCCACTCTCCCAAATCTTAAAACTGGAAGGGACCTTAAATATCATCCAGTCCAACCCCATCCTTTTATAGAAGAGGGAACTGAAAACCTGAGAGGTAGGTGGTGTGATCTATCTGAGTTTTCAGAGTTAGATAGCAGCTGAGTTGGGCCTATAGCCCAAGTATCCTAACCCCAGACCAAATCTTCTTGCCTTCTACACTGCTATGGAGTACTGGCCTTGAGTACTGTATAAATGAGGGATTACTGCCTGCTTGCCAAGGAAGAGCCTAGCTGCAGGCTCTCTACCAGTAGGCTTGTTACTAGGTAATAAATTCTTTGGCCAGGGCTAACCATGAAACAAATTATCCCTCAGTCCTGTGCAGCCATCTTCAG
>NW_027186445.1:0-13325 GCF_028583685.1 Petaurus breviceps papuanus | reverse complement strand
TGACTATGGGGGTGTCTCTGTGCTTCACAAAGACTCCAAGGACCAGGAAAGTGAGGAGGGAGAAGCAGAGGGCTGCGGAGGCTAGAGCCATTCCCAGAGGTTCTTCAAAGGCCAGGAAGGTCACAGTCTTGGGGAGGCATCTATCCCTCTCTTTGCTTGGGTACTCATCTCCAGGACATGGCAGACACTGCTCTGCATCTGTGAACAGTGACAACAATAAAGAATCTAACTATATCCCAACTAGATCATACTTTTCTATCTGTAAATAAAGCCCAGTTTTAGTCTCTCTACACTGAGTTCAGTCTCTTTGTGTACTCTTCCTTCTCAGTCAGAAAGACCAGAATTCTAGAGCTTGAAGAAGAGAAACACGTATTTTGGTGTCTTCATATCTTTACATATGGATAAAAAAATACAGCGTTAGTATCAATTCCCTATCATATATTTACTAAAGAACCTCAAACTTTTATCCATCCCAATAATAAACCACCTACAATGAGCCCAAACGGGTATCTTTAGAGTTAACCCTACATTTTCAGGATAGAAATGATACATTGAAACCCTTAATTTTCTTGTTATCATAGATGAAGGCCATGAGTTAAAAATTAATTAGGTGGAGAGATGTTTTAATATGTTTCTTTTAATGCAAGGGAATCTCTACAAATCTGAGTTCTTATGCTGCATGGTTCTAGTCATTTAATCAAACATTTTTCAAATAAAGTAATTTCCATAACGATTTTGATTATTTAGCTCAGAAATTAATTTGTGCACCTATGATAATAATTCTCTAATTTCTGCAGCTTCCTGAGGAATAAAAACCTGTCTCCTTCATGTTTTCCAACCCTATGGTAACAGTGTTACTGAGTATGTATGCATTACTCCAGCCTCAAAGAATATTACCCTCGTGGGATCTGTTTCTTTTCTCTTATACATATATGTATATTTCTTTTATTGTTTGCTGAACTATTCATAACTTGCACAGTTATTAACTCTGAGGCTCATTTATGCTTATGAGATGGGACCAAAAAGTGAAAGACAGAAAAATACTAGTGAAAGCTTAGGGGAAATTATGTTTCTCTGAATTATTTAATAAATAGCCTTTAATCGAACAGTAAGATAGTTTTGAGATAATTCATTACATAGTAACAGGGATTTTGCAAATTTAGCTATCACATTGGAAACATTACGGGAAATATTTCTTTGTTTCAGTAGATTCACAGAGCCTTTGAACAAATATATTAAATACCAACTACCAGAAGACCAAATAATCCAACATAGGACGGGGATATTCAACTGATGATAAAGGAAGCACCGAAGGAGGTGGCAACTCTTGCTTCTGGTGGATTCACAGAAGAGTTTTATGAACCTTTAAAAAATCAGTAACAGTGCTGTAGTCATTATTCTTATGAATGTATAAAGGGAATACTAGATGCATTTTATGACATAAATAAAGCCCAATACCCTAATTATATAAGTGGAAAAAGAGGTAATATCTTTCATATTATTGATGAATTTTTATTAAAAACGTTAAATAAATTCACATCAGTCTACAGAGATTCAATTAAGATCTAATTCCTCCTCTGTAAGTTGGATTTTTGTTAGAGGAAAAAACATTAAATTTAACATATCCAAAAGCAAAAAAAAAATATCTCGTCACATGCAGAAAAATCCTTTCACAAAAATAAAGCAAATACTTATTCTGAAAATGCTACAAAAATGTAAGGAGGAACTTTTATATCAAAATAGTACATCTTTATAAAGCAAATACTTTACGCATAGACATAAATTAATGTCTTTCCCAATGAATATAAGATTAAAATTAAGGTTGACAAACCTCCTCCTGATTAATTGGTAAAGTGCCAGAAAGGATATTAGGAGCATAAAAGCAAGGAAAAATAAAATATAAGGATAGAAAAAGAAGAGGTAAAACTATGCCTATTTTCAAATGACATGACATTTTACTTCAAAAATCCTAGGGAATCAGCAGAGATGCTAACTGGGAAAGTTGATAAAGTCATCAAGTAAAATACATAATAAATCCCTTGAATCTCCACATCTTTTTTTAAAAAAAAATTAAAGCAATTGGGGTTAAACAATTTGCTCAAGGTTACACAGCCAGTTATTTCTGGGTGTGGTAGTAAGTATCTGATCCCAGATTCGATCCCAGGTCATCCCGACTCTGGGGCCGGTGATCTTATTCACTGAGCTACGTGGTGGCCCCGGACCTCTACATTTTTATATAACAAAAAATTAAAGAGGCTATAAAAGGAAATTCCACTCCAAATAACTTCAAAATTGCAAAATATATCAAATATTCTTAGAACCATTTAAAATTCTTGCTTTGATTCATTTATGAAGAGTTTCTTAAACAAATAAATAACAATTAAAATAACTGAAGAAATAGCCTATGCTCCTGGCTTGACCATAACAATATAATAATGTTTATTTTAAAAATCCAGGGATTCCAAAAGGCAGAAGTAAGGAGTGACTGCAATACAGGAATGAGAAAGAGCCACTAAATGGAGACAGGACATTGTGTTCAATGAAAAATGAACTGACCAAAAAACAAAAACTCTTTTTTTTTTTTTTAACAAATCGATTTACTAAACAACGCATGGCAATTTCAAAACAAATCAAGACGAGGTCCCATCAGCTTTGACACTGGACCTCAGATGCAGAGGGATGGGTCAGGGGGTAGGATGGAGGACATATTTTCATACCACTTTTTGTGGGCCAAGCTTGGTTGAATCAGGACATCAACCATTAGGGAAACAATCATCAGAAAACAAAATTAAAAAAATCTTAGAGCACTCTGATTAACCTTTGCCCAAGGATGTTTTCTCAAAGACTGACTCTAGAGACCTGACTCCTACTCTTAATCCAAGTCCATCTTTGCTTAGGTCATGTTGAGGCTTTATTTCCCTTACAAGTGGAGAATTTTAGGATTAAATCTTAGATTAAGCTTTCCCATGAAAGTGCAGATGTTTACAATTGGGTTATAAGGGTTGTGAGGAATGATGGATTCCAGTAGTAGTAAAACACTGGTGGATTCTCCTTGGATAGATTTTTTGTCTCTTGAAACAGGGGTTGCTCCTAGTAAGTTACAGGAATGACCAAAAAGCACATGGAATGAAAGTGACTGAAAAACTGCAGTATTATTTTAAATCAGAAAATATTATTTTGGTAAGTAAAAGTCACTGCAGCTTAAGATTTTTTAAAAAGCAGCAAATGAACAATGTCTATTACTTGGAAAGAGGACTATTTTTCTTTAGGAACACACCTGTCTGGTTGGAAATCTGACCTTCAGGGCATGGGGTACAATCAAAGCAGCAAATGGGCTGGCCTTCATGGACTGTCTTCTTGAATCCTGGGCCACATTTTGGACTGCACATGGAAGTTGGAGTCTGTGTTTCCACCATAGAAAGAGAGAAAATATTACTATAAGGATGACTTTTGAAAGATAGATACCCTAAGGTGATGATGTTTTCAAACCTCTCCTATGGAAGACATTTACAAGAAAGAATCTGTCATTCTGCACGGTATGGAAGATCTAATCATCAATGGAAATTTTCTTCTCATATTTCCATTTCTCACTCCATATCATCTTTTCCCCAATATACCTGTACACATTCTCCACTAGGCATAATTATGATTCTTGAATATTTTTAACTGTAATATCTTGCAGGCACATTTCCCCCCAGAAGTACTAGTATATATTTATACTGCACTCCATTTTTAAACAGGTAATGCTGAAATAATTTGTTGCCAACATAAGGAGAAATGCTTCTTTCATATTTTCCACAAAAGTCCTTGTTTTATGTGTTTTTTTTTCATAAAGTATCATGAATGTTTCCCGGAATCATGACTTTAGAGAATATACACTGTAATGAGCTAATTTAAAAATTCAGCTAGGCTGAATCTAAGAAACTGATGATTTAACTGGTTGATCTTGATTCCTGGGCTGATATTTGGAGAATCTTCTGCAGAGGTCTGTTGAGGCTGGGGTGGGATTTATAAAATAACAAAGACAAATGAAAATGCAGAAATATATATATTTGACATCAGCAGAAGTCATAACCACAGCATTTAAATTAAGCATCTCTAAATGCCATTGTCCTTCTTGGAGAGACAATTCAGTATAAATTATTTAAGTAGCTGCAGGATCCCAGATACTGGGTAGTTGTGGGTGCAATTGGCCCCTTTGGGTTAAAAAAGTTTCTCAACTCTCCACTCCCACCACACCTACCCCCATCACTGGTACTCTTCAAATTGACAACGTGATCTGGGATATTTCAAGACTCTTTTCTTATGGACAATTTAGATCATTATGAAACTTAGCTGAAAAGAATTTGAAGGTAGAATTTAAAAAAGAAAATCAGAGCTCTCTCTTACTCAGAACAAAAAAGAAAAGTAAGTAGATGCTAGTCCCCTGACAGTAATTTCTAGCTTGGTGGAGAACATCCAGGTACCAATGAACAAACAACAGTGCCCAGGACTGTAAATAGGCAGAGTTATAAAGCTCCTATTACTCAGGGGCCACTTGCCTGAGAGAAATCTTCTGGCCAATCTATGTCTTCTTCATTAATGCTGAATCCCTGACCATGAGGGGTCACTTCCCCCACTTTCACTAGTATATCCCTCTGATCAGGGAAGGCTTTCAAATTCAGAATATCGTATCTCTCAGCAGTCTTCCTGGCTCCATCCCCACATGATTTATCACCGATACTTTTGACAGGACTGATGCACCTCAGGAAGTTGTGGAGCTGAGGGCAAGGACAAGAATTTATTAATCCATGGGGAAAGAAGGATTCACACACATGTCACAGACTTGACTATCAACACCAAACAGGCAATGAATTTGGAGCTTCCAAAAGGATACATTCTCTCTTATCTTCAAATTCTTTTTCTTGAGCTGTAACAGCTCTGCTCTCTGGACAGTGGAAGAAAAACAAAGTCAGGAAACAATTATGTGTTACAAACTTTGAGCTTACCTCAAAACCATTTCATCTTTCTTTCACCAAGTCAGGAATTTCTTCCATATATCTTTAATGTCTTGCATTCCATTTCTTTTCTAAAGTTTGTCATCACAGAGTACTCAATACCTTCTATAAGCAGAAGTTTACTATTCCTTTCCCATTAAATTGTAAAAGCCTCACAAACTGGAATTTTCTTTGCCTTTCTTTATGTCACCAGAACTTTACACATTTCCTAACACAGTGGGAATTTAAGAAATGTGCACCAATGGACTGATTTTTAGGGGAAACCTTACTCTTTTTACAAAAGTCTCATTAAAAAAATTAAAAATCTCCAATATAAGGCTTTGACATGGTCAACAAAGTGAACTTAGGAACAAAGGACAATGACATAAAAAGTGATGCAATTCAAGGCATCATAGGGATTGGAGGACTAAAGTAGAAAATCAGAAGGGAATTGGAATAACTGGCCTTGTAGCACAAAATGAAGAAGGAATACATAGAATAAAGTGAGGATATATCATAAAATTTTATAATCCAGGGCAGTAAGTAAATTATATATATATACATACATATATATATATATACATATATATACAATATAGGAAAAATCAGATAAACTTGGTTTCCATTTCAAAGCTAAACTATATATGGAAGTATATTTGTGGACACTTGTGTGTGTATATGTGTATATACATATAAATAGAAATATAAAAACCTAGCAAATTCCAGAAATTCCCAAAAAATAGGACAAAGTTTCCTAAAACTTAGGCATTACTGAGACAAAGGGTCTTTAGGAAATATTATTAGTGGACAGTCAAAAAATTAGCAAGCCATTAGTAGGAGGGGAAATATTATGTTCCCTTTAAGGTATCAGAGAAATTAAAGAGACAAGAAAGAATTCACCAGCATATCTGAAGGGAAAAAGGAAAGGGATAAAGGAAGGGACAAAAAGGAGGAAAAAAAGAACCTTGGAGGGGAAAAAGGAAGACAAAAAAAAAACATGTCATGTAAATGGGCATCACAAAGAAGTACAAGTTAATGAAGAAAATGGGGAATGGGTAGAGTGGAAAATCTTTAAGTCTTCTGGATAAATGAAAGAAAGTCAGTGAAATTAACTAATTAAAAATTATTTAATACAAAGTTACAGACACATCGCATCTGTGATTGAATGTCTTTGAAAGACTGGGTTCATCTCAGCAATGCAAAGTTCTAAGATGATTCCACAGGACTCATGATGGAAAAGGCTATCCACATGCAGAGAAAGATTTACAGAGTATCAATGCAGACTGAAGCAAACGACTTGGTCTTTCTCTTTTTTAGTTTTGTTTTGTTCCTTCTTTTTCATTGTTCATTCCATTGGTTACAATCCTTCTTTACTAGTTGAATAATGTTTAATATTATTGGATTCCATGCTGCCATGAAAAGGGATCGTGGAGGGGGAAGAGAGGGAAGTGTAGAAAATTTGGAAGGCAAAAACTTGTGGAATTGAATGTGTAAATGAAAAGCAAATTAATAAATAAATGTTAAAATATATTTATCAGGCAGAGCCAGGAGGGCAGACTAGAGGCAGCAAGTCAGTTGAATTCTCTCAATGTTCTCCTTCAAGGATCCATCCAATTAAATTCTGGAAGAGCATAGTCAATAAAGGGTCATGATGAGGCTTTTTCTCAGCCCAAAACAACTGACAAGGTGGCAAGGAGAGCCTCATCACACCTTGTTGGGCCTAAACCAGAGGGGTCATTGGAAAAATAAAAAAACAGTAGGCACTGGAGGCAGCAGCTGTACCAGCTGCAGCAGCTTCAGGATCTCAGCCCAAAGACTTTCCAGGGCAGAGGGCAGCTTTAGCCCTTAAGTGTATAGAAAGGTCAGGGAACCTGGTCACAGTTCAAATGCAGAAGGCCATGTTTTTGATTGAAATGACAGAAAAGCAAAGTTCCTTTTTGGGTAAAATCCAGATCCCAGAGAAAGAGAGTAGCCACTGCACTTCTCCCTAGAAAACAACCCCTTAGAAGTAAAAATAATATGTAGACCCTAGAAGTAACACTTAAAAGAATTGCATGGAAACTTGAGGCAGTGTCCTCCCCCATACCCATGCTAAGATTACAGACCAATTTTAAGGTAACTTTCAGAATCAGGAAGTAGGCTGGTAAAGTGAGTCAACAAAGAACTGATCATAAAAAGCTCCAGTGGTGGCAGAAAGCATTAAGACAAAAGCTCCAAAGACTACTATATCTAAACAGTGATAAGTAAAGCCTCAAATGGAAATTCAGCTTAGACACAACCATAACAAGAATTCCTAAAGGAAAAAAAATAAACTAAAGAAAGAGGTAAGAGTGTTGGTGGAAAATTTGGGAAAATAAATAAGTGGGATTCAAGAAAAAAAAAACTTGATAAAAGAGACTCAGTAAATAATAAAGGAAATATCACCTAAAAAAGAGAATTAGGAGCAGAATCATTATGACACAGTTATGGCAGGGGATTGTCTGACCTGTCTCAGATTCCTCTCAAAACAATATAAAAATAATGCTTCAAACCAAATTCTGGATTGGCAGAAGCAGCAAAAGGAGGGAGTGGAACAATTTTCTAGCCTAAGACAACTTAGAACACAAGCAGAAAATGTTTATCTCATTAGAGTGGGATGTGGAGCACACTCCAGAAAAGGGAATCCCTCTACAAGCCAACAGCAGTCCCCAAAAAGTCAGTACCTGTGACACACTCCTTAATTTAACCAATATTATTAAAACCTTTTAAAAATTTCTCTTTCTAGACAATCTGTTTTTTTTCTTTCTGGACAATCTACAATTGACTTATAGTAAAACAACAACAACAAAAACCTCTATTCTAGAAGTGTGCCAGCATTCCAAAGAAGTGTGTTAATATACTTAGTTAATATTAGTTTAATTAATTTATATAACACAGTTAATATTAGTACTAGTAGTTGCAGTAGTACTTGGAGTAGTTACCTTAGTGCTCTTAGATGTAGTAATAGAAGAGGAAGAAGAAGAAATAATTGTAGAAATAATGCTATTTGTATCATTCTTGTTATTATGCAATTGTACATGTTTTCACATATTTTGCATTGCATTAACTTTTTCAGAAAATAAACATTTATATAACTCTTACTATGTGCCACAGTCTGTGTTAGGTAATTTATTGTCACCATATTTTACCAGAAGAAACTGAGACAAACTGAGATTAAGTGACTTGCCCAGGATCACACAGCTATTAGATGTCTATGGCTAGATTTTAATTAAGATCTTCCTGACTCTACACCCAGCACCAAATCAATGATGAGAGTTGTCAAAAGAGAAAAAAAAATAAAAAAGCCACTTCACAAAAGGCAGGAGCTTCTCCCTCTGATTTATGACCACAAACACTATCCTCAAATGTCCTCAGAAACTAAATTCAGTTGATCCTACTCTTTGACTTTGGGCTATATTAATCTTTGATCTGATCTGATAATCTTCTATCAGACCATTTATTAAACTCATTTTGCTAATGGAGAGATTGATTCCAGGAATCTCATTATCTGATTCACATCCAGACCAAATAATTTCTTATCTAGTGTATTATGTTTCTGTATGAGGAGGGGAAGTTGAGGGAGCTTCTGTACAAACAAAGCCAATGTAATCAAGATTAAGAGGGACGTGGGAAATTGGGAAAGAATCTTTACAACATGTTTCTGACAAAGAACTCATTTCTAAAATATACAGAGAATTGAGACAAATTTATATGAACACAAGTCATTCCCCAATTGATAAATTGTCAAAGGATATGAACAGGCCATTTTCAAAGAAAGAAATTAAAGATATCTATAAGCACATGAAGAAATGTTCTAAATCACTATTGATTAGAGAAATGCATATCAAAACAACTCTGAGGCACCACATCTCACCAGACAGATTGCCTAAGATGACAAAACAGGAAAATGACAAACGCTGGAGAGGATGTGGGTAAATTGGAACACTAATGCATTGCTGGTGGCATTGTGAACTAATCCAGCCTTTCTGGAGAGCTATCTGGAATTATGCCCAAAGGGCTATAAATACTTCTATATCCTTTGACCCAGCAATACCACTCCTGGGGTTATATCCCAAAAAGATTATAGAAGTGGGAGGAAGACCCATATGTACAAAAATGTTTATAGCACCTCTTTTTGTGGTGGCAAAGAATTGGAAATTAAAGGGGTGCCCATCAATTGGGGAATGGCTGAACAAGTTGTGGTATATGCATGTTATGGAATACTATTGTGCTCTAAGACACAAGGAGCAGACAGTCTTCATATTGACCTGGAGATGCTTATACAAACTGATGCTGAATGAGAAGAGTAGAACCAGGAGAAATTTGTACACAATTCCAGACACTACGTATGTGTGATGACCAACTTTGATAGACTGGACTCTTCTCAGCAATGCAGTGATATAAGTCAATCCCAAAAGACTCATGATGGAGAGAAATATGTGCATCCAGAGAAAGAACTGAGTTTATATCCAGGTGGAAGCAAAATACTTGATCTTTTTCCTTCTCTTGTTTGGTTTTATGTCTTTACCACTTTTCATTCCATCTGACACAATCCATCTTTATAACCTGACTAATGCAATGTGAAAGTATTTACAGATCCTATAATTGACTATATGCCGCCATGGAGGAGAGGGGAGGGAGGGTGGCAAAATGTGAAACTCAACGAATTGTGGAATTGAATCCTGTAAACCAAAAGGAAACAAATTAATTAAAAAATTAAAAAAAGTTCTTTTAATGTGTACAGCAGAAGTGGATGGCATATTTGGTAATAGGCGATACAGCAGGGAGACAGAGGAGAAAGAGGCTTATGGAGGAGGGACTCCAGCCTTTCCCCATTTTTTCCCCATGGAATATATTAATGATATGTTTAACATCAGAAATGAAAGTCACAGGGGTGGCTCAATACAACTCTCTTTGTTGGAAACAGAATAAAAGAAAATGATTAAGCAAGTTTTACCTAGGACTAAGCATAATGTCTGATTTCTGCAAAGAATCTTTAACAATTTCTGGGAGCACTAGTCCTGTCATTTTCTCTATATGTTTTCTTTATGTGTCTTTATGTGAAATATATGTGAGTAATTTGACACTCTGTAAGGTTTAATATGCAACTGGAATTCTGGAATCCTCTTATTTCTTTCCCTCTCTCTTCTTCTGTGGGCAGCAGGAGAGAGAAGGAGAAGGAAAAAAGCATTTTATTTTGTAGATTATGTGATGGTAATGTTAAGTCATAGAGTAAAGAAAGAAGTAGCAGGCAGAAACTATTTGCATTAAAAACTGTGAACAGAAGTTTTAAGATTTTTAAAAGTTTGAAAATCTCCTCCTCTTCATTCCCCTCTGGCCAAGTGGAGTAAAGAGAAGGTGTTAAGAAATAAGTAGGGATTTTTTTTCACTCAGAGCAAAGAGGCATATGAGCAATCATTTCCTGCCTCACATATAAGAGAAAAGTTTTGTGTATCAGAATGCACTGTAAGTCAATTGAATTCACATTAAAAGTAAAGTGTCTCTCCTAATTTGATTCTAAAATTAAGTCAGAATTTGTTATACTAATTGGTATTTAGGCAAATTGGGATATTTTCTAAGATCTGATAAGAAATGTGAGGTTTTTGGTTTCTCTAGTATGGGAGGTAAGGGAGTAGGCACCACTCCCATGTCACTTACTCTGGATAATTCAAAGCTCTCTCTTTTAAAGAAGTTTTAAGGAGTGGAAACATAAATAAAGTTTACTGGAATAAAAGTTAATTCAGCTGAAAACATTTTACAAAAATTTATTAAAGTCTCTCATCCTAGATTAGATAAAAATAGAGAGTGCTGAAGAATAATAGGGAATTTAAGTTACCCTCCCAATCTGACTAAAGGGAGAAAGCACAATAAATTTATCAAGGACCCCACTAGCAACAGCCCTGGGACACTGAAGCTCACACCTTTAAGCCAACAGATGAACCTCTTCATTCAAAACCTCTAAACATACAATCAGGCTCTGCAGCTCTGAGGAGAGGGGAAAAAATCTCTGCACTCAATAAATCCAATTTTCTATCAACAATTTTTGCAAGTGACTATCTGTGAATACAACTAATGACATGATGTTTTTGTGGTCTTATTAAATTGTAGCAAAATTCTCTCATTTAAAAATTGAGGGATCAATGTAAGCCAGAAATAGTGTTAAACAAAGCAAATTTTTAATTTGAATTTTTTTGAAACTAAAAGATAGAGAAAAAGTTTGTGTCAAAACATTTTTGTCACTTAATGTCTTATAACATGTATATATATTATATAGGTAACCAGGTATTTACATGTTTACCTTTAGTTAAAGAGGATATCACAACTAAAACAATTTGGCTATCACTTATGGAAATTATTACCTAAGTTACTTTCTTGTTTAAATGCTAAAACCTAAAATTGCTACTCAACATAAAAACCATTTCAGACTATATTTAATGCACATATTTTTATTTTTTCTTTCTATAGCAAAATTTGTATGATCAGAATAATTAGTCAGTACAACATATGAACTCTTGTGTCAGCTTTATGCAAAATCTTATATTATTTTTATCGAGTATTAGAATATATACAGAAATTTATACAAACTACTTAGACACACTTTATAATATCCCTATTGTTTAGAAGGATTCTAATAATAATAGCTTTTATAAGCACTTTGATCAGCTTCTTAATTGTTGCCAATATAAAGATTCAATTACTATACCTCTTTTGATTAAAAATCTTTGTGGTATTTAAGAACTCTGTAATAGTTTGTTAATAAATACCTTGAGATTTTATGTTACTTAAGGATAAGTTACAGTGATTTGGTTTAAATGAATCTCAATCTTAAAAGTTTTTTATGCTTTTAGGTAAAAAACAGAACTATCATTTTAAAACTTTTCAATTAATTTTCATCATAATATTTTAGTGACCATTTATGAATTTTAAAACTCTTTTGAATAAAGGGGATATACTTTTAAAATTTCTTTTCAATCCCTAGTATGACTTTTAGGATGACTTACTGAAACTTTTATTTCAAAAATTATTCATACCTAAGTTAAAGTAAAATAGAACAGATTTAGCTGTTTGGATGGCAATGTGTAGTCATTCCACGGCCTAAGCAACAGTTAAAGTAGTGTCTGAATTTATTATAGGTAAAAGATTCAATTTCTCAAGCATTTCCTTCTTCCAAAATGAATAGAATCAGAGGATATACCAGCTTTGTGCAACAAGGATGTAGGTCTATGTATCAGCAATGCAATATTCACAATGCCTATGGAAATTACAAATATGCTGATGTAGTTATCAATCACAAAATATATAAGGCTTTCTATATGGGCAATAAAGCTGGAACATGTATAAAAATACCAAAAGCCTGAGTCCCAAAACCAGAAAGCCAAAGCCATCAGAGTAGTTATGAAATTGGCACAGGTAGATAAAGTAGAAAGCACCCACATTCTCAAGCCTTTAAAACAGAACAGGCTACCTCAGGCAAAGGTGTTCCTCTCCCCACTCACAGCAACTACTCAGCATCCAGGAAGTGTGCTCCTAGCAGCTCTGGCACCTGGCAGTCCTCAGCAGGATTCCTTAGCAGAAATTCTGGCTGACTCAAAAAGGGGTTCGCGCTTCCGCTGCCGCTGCCTCTGATGCTGCTCCCGCCTTCGCCACCACTGAAGGAACTCTAGCTTGGCTTCGCTTCCTCTTGCCCCACCCCTTCCTGCTATGTCAGCAATTCCAATGGGGCATAGACGATCTTTAAATCCCATAATCCTTACAGTCTACTATCCAGTTGTAAAGTTCTAGTCAGGAACTTCTTTTGTCTATCAGCTTCCTGAAAGTGATAGCTACTACATTAATTATAATAATAAAATTATTAATATTCACTTTACTTCTGCCCACTAGACACATCTTTCTGCTATGATATTATTGTAAAATGATTTTTTTCTATTCCCCTTAATATTGTATCATTCAGCAAATATTCAGTGTACGGGTACTCACATATTGCTACTGCTAAACTTAAACACACACAGTATACAGATCCTTTTAACTGTTTTCTAAGATTACAAACTCTATAGAGGTCACAACCTACTTAACACATATCACAACTCATTCTTCACTTCCTGGACCTTTTTATCAAAATAATGCAACCATTAATCAAAAAGTTCAAGTTTTTCCAACTATTTTTTTTCCAAAATATTCATAGAGCTATGTTACCTCACTTTTATTTTCATCAAAATTCACATAATCTATGTAAACAATTCCATGTTATTCAGGGACAAGCTAGACAGATTATTAAAATTGCCTTCAATTTGTTTTATACACACACACACACACACACACACACACACACAC
>NW_027186444.1:0-10358 GCF_028583685.1 Petaurus breviceps papuanus | reverse complement strand
CTGACTTGGACTCCTCAGTATTTGAATTCTTTCTTATTACTTGTAGGAATTTTTCCTCCTAACATGGAAACTCTGGATTGTAGCTATAATATTACTGGAGATTATAGCTTGGAGTTTTCTTTCAAGAGATGACCAGTGTATCACTTTCTAATTCTATTCTACATTCTGATTCTTTTTTATCATGTGATTTTCCCCTTTTTTCAAAATTTTCCTCTTATTTCTTCCCTCCCCACACAAGAGATGGCTACCATTAGACACAGATCACTATACATGTGTGAAATTATCTTATTCAGTTTTTTCTCTAGATATAGATGGTATCTTTCTTCATGTATTCTTTAAAGTTATTTTGGGTATTTGTACTAGATAAAATAACATATTTTCAAAAAGTTGTTCTTAAAAAATATTGATGTTACTGCATACAACATTCTCTGGCTTCTGTTTATTTCACTCTTGATTATCTTGTGCAAGTCTTTCCATTTTATTTCTAAAACCATTGAGCTCATTATTTCTTATAGTATGATGGTATTCCATCACAAACATATACCACAACTTGCTCAGCAATTCCCCAAATAATGTACACCCTGAAAATTCCAGCTCTTTGCCACCACAAAGTTACTATAAGTATTTCACAACATAGAGATTCTTTTCCTTTTCTCTAATCATCTTCAGAAATGAATCAAGGA
The DNA here is from genome assembly GCF_028583685.1 of Petaurus breviceps papuanus. Taxonomy (NCBI): domain Eukaryota; kingdom Metazoa; phylum Chordata; class Mammalia; order Diprotodontia; family Petauridae; genus Petaurus; species Petaurus breviceps. Next base: position 9,675 of record NW_027186444.1, on the reverse strand, counting down.
GTGGCATTGTTGGGTCAAAGGGTATAGGTAGTTTGACAACTCCTTGGGCATAAATCAAGAATGGTTGGAAAAATTCACAATTCCACCAAGAATGAGTGTCCCAATTTTTCTATATCCACTCCCACATTTGTCACTTTCCCCTTCTATCATTTTAGCCAGTCTGGTAGGTGTAAAATGATGACACCATGCAGTTTTAATTAGCATTTCTTAAATCCATAATGATTAGAACATTTTTCATTTGACTATAAATTGTTTTGATTTCTTCAGAAAATCACCTGTTCATATTCTTTTTTTCAAACTTTTCCTTTTATTTCTTCCCTTGTCACCTAAGAGATGGCTATCATTAGACACAAATCAGCATACATATGTGAAATATTTCTTCTACAGTTTTTTCTCTAAATATAGATATATAACTTTTTATTAATTAAGAAATGACATATCCTAATTCATTTGAAACACTTCTTTGTATAATTTAAATATGAGACCTTTATCTTATAAATTCTCTAAAGGATATTTTCCCCAATTTTTTGTTTCCCTTCTGATCTTGGGTACAATACTTTTATTTGTACAAAAACATTTTAATGATATTGAAATGATCCATTTTACACCTAAATTTGCTCAGTATCTCTTATTTATTCATAAAATAGATGACTATCCATAAATCTGATAAGTAATATGTTCCATGTCCTAATTTTCTCATGATATCATCCTTTATAAAGGGGATGGAGCCAAGATAGTGAGTAAAATCAGGAATTTCTCCATGAATTTCTTCAGTAACCTGTAAAAAGTGAATCTGAATGGATTTTAGAGTGGCAGAATCCATTGGGAGATGGAGTGTGGCAGATTTTTAGTGTAGGAAGATGCAGTAGGACTGGTCAGGGGAAGCGTGGAGCATGGAGACTGCATCAGCACAGACCTGAGACCCGAGCAGAGCAGGACCAGAGCAGAAAGAGAGCCAGACTAGAGGGGTTGGTTGACTCGCCACAGGGGCAATTCTCAGACATCTCCCCACAGAACAGGGGATCTGTTGTAGGTGGATAAGAGAAGGCAGAAATACTAAATGCATCCTTTTCAGATCATGATAGAATAAAAACTTATATGTAACAAAGGGTCATGGAAAGAGACTAAAAACTAATTGGAAACTAAATAATTTCATTCTTAGGAATGAGTGGGTCGAACAAGAAATCTTAGAAACAATCAGTAATTTCATCCAAGAGAATAACAATAATGGGGTAGAATAGCAAAACTTGTGGGATACAGCAAAGCAGTTCTTCGGGGAAGTTTTATATCTGTGAATGCATACATGAATGAAATAGACAAAATGGAGATCAATAAATTGAGTATGCAACTGAAAAGGCTGCAAAAAGTGCAAATTGTAAATTCTCAATTAAACACTAAATTAGAAGTACTGAAAAGAGGAGATATTATTAAAATTGAAATTTAAAAACTATTGAACTAATAAATTAAACTAGGAGTTCCTTTATTAAAAAAAAACAATAAAATTTATAGACCCTAAGTCAATTTGATAAAAAAAGAAGAAACCAAATTACAAGTATCAAAAATGAAAAGGGTGAATTAAACGACAGTGAAGAGGAAATTAAAACAATAATTAGGAATTATTTTGCCCAATTGAATACCCATACATTTGATAATCTTAGTGAAATGGATGAATATTTACAAAACTATAAATTGCCCAGATTAAATGAAGAGGAAGTAAAATACTTAAATAATTCCATCTCAGAAAAAAGCAATTGAAGAAGCCATCTCCAGGGTCAGATGGATTTGCAAGCAAATTCTATCAATCATTTAAAGAACAATTGATCTCAACACTTTATACACTCTTTGGGAAAACTGGAGAAGAAGGAATCTTACCAAATTCTTTTTATGACACAAATATCGTTCTAATGCCTAAATCAGGAAGAGCCAAAACAGAGAAAGAAAATTATAGCGCAATTTCCCTCTTTTTTTTTTTTTTGGTTCAAGACTTCTTGTGCAAAATCACTAATGGGGAAATGTTTTACTTGATTGCACATGTTTAATCTATATTGGATTGCTTACAATGTCAGGTATGAGGGAGAATAGGAATGGAAGATGGGAGGGATAAAATTTAGAACTCAATCTTTTCCAAAATTTCAAAATTTGTTTTAACATGTAACTTGGAAAAACAAACACTATAAAAATAAAAAGAATATAGTTCAATTGTCACAAAGTTAGAAGGTTTCTGTCAGTTCTCTTCAGACTATGCTTTCAGGTCTTTATGACCTCGCTTTCTTTAAACCAGTTTCTCTGAAGAAGTTTGGAATCCCTTTAATAAAGGAGGAAAGAAATTTATCTCAGGAATTGATCAGAATTTTTCTAGACATGGATCTGTTTGTCTTGTAAGTCATCATGATTGCTGAGCTCACTCTTTTTGATTGTTACCTCAGAAAATCTAATGCTTGCATAATTTTCTATAGTAAGATCAACACACTCAGCTGACATCATAGAAGGTTGGAGGCTATATATCTTCTTCATTTATCATCATGATGATAACAATAACAATGATGATCTTTTATATTGCTCTTTAAGGTTTGCAAAGAGCTTTACAAATATTATCACATTTTATTCTAACAACCATTGGAGATAAATGTTATTATTATTACTCTAACTCAGTGTGAGAAAACTCTCAAATGATTTTCCAGGGTGAGAAACACATACAATGGACATCCACTGTAAGATCCATCTTTCCTCCTTTCCTGAATCTCAAAATCCCTTGACATTATTCTTCAACCATTCTACCCTTACAGCAGTTTTCTGATGAAAAGGTAAAAATTCTCAAGATGGGTAAATGTGTATTTGATTCAGTTCCATTCCCATTTCTTCCATAATTAGAGAATATCCAAAATCCTGCCACCTGGGCCTCACCCTTTGCTATTTTCTGTGTATAGTGCAATTAAAAAAAAAATTTTTTTATTCATTTTAAACCTAAACAAAAAAAGGAAAAAAAAACAACTTTACATACACCAAACAACAAAAAAAGAGAATTCAATATAAAACACTGAATTTCCCTTTCACAATTTATTTAAAAAAAACTATGTAATAAACACATTTTCAAAGCTACCCTGCTCTTCCATATTTCTTTCCAAATTTATTTTTGTTCTCTGCTATGCACATTTATATTTTTCTACTTCTCTCTCCACCTCACAGTAGAGATGGATACCATTAAACACAAGTACTTTTGCATTACTCCATGGGGGAGGGAGGGAAGAAGCAAAGAGGAGGAGAAAATTTAGAACTCAAGGGAATGTGGAACTGAACACTGTAAACTAAAAATAAATAACACAAATGTTTGTATGTCTGTCTATATATGTATATATGTGCTTGTACATGTGCATATAGATACTATACATACTACTATTTATCATTTCCTTCTATTAACATAGATAGCATCTTCCTTCATAACTGTTTTGTAGTTGATTTGTGTACTTACAATACTCAAGATGACTTAGCCATTCAAACTGTGTACAATGTTCTTTTGGTGCTGTTCATTTCACTCTTCATTATTTCAGTTGTTACATGTTTTGTTTTCTTTTTGGGTTTTGTTTTTTTTTGCTTTTTGGAGGGGGAAGGTAGGGCATTTGAGGTTAAATGACTTGCCCAAGGTCACACAGCTAGTTTTGTGTTGTGTCTGAGGGCACATTTGAACTCAGGCCCTCTGGACTCCAGGGCCACTGCTCTATTCACTGTGCCACCTAGATGCCTCTTCCATGTTCTTCTAAAATTCGCCAGTTCATCATTTCTTATGTCACAGTAGGATTATATATAATCATATATCTCCTCTCGTTTGGCCATTCACCAATTGTTGGGCATAAACCTCAATTTCAAGTTCTTTGGTATGACAAAGAAAGCTGCTATAATTATTTTTGTACATATCAGTTCTTTTTCTTTTTCTCTTAATCAGCTTGGGAAAAAGATCTAATAGTGATATTTCTGGGTGAAAGGTTATAAACAGTTTTATAACTCTTTGGGCATAATTCCAGATTGTTCTGTACAATGGTTGGATCACTTCACAGCACAATAGTGAGTTAGTGTTCCAGTTTTTCCATATACCCTCCAACATTTGTTGCTTTTCAAATCTATCATTTTACCCAATCTGATAGGTTTAATATGATAACTTAAAGTTGTTTAAGTTTGTGTTTCTCTAATCAATAGTGATTTAGGGCATCTTTCATATAACTATAGTTTGGATTTCTTCATTGAAAAATTTACCATTCATATCCTTTGACAATTTATCAATTGGGAAATGACTCACAGTCTTAAAAATTGGACAAAGTTTTTGTAGTATATATGAAAAATTTATCTGAAAAAACACTTATAAAATCTTTCTCCCAATCTTCTGTTTTCCTTCTTATCTTGGCTACATAGGTTTTATTTATACAAAATCTTTTTCAATTGAATGTAATTGATATTATCTATTTCACAACCCACAATGCTCTCCATCTCTTGCTCATAAAGTGTCCTCTGTTCCATAAATCTTATAGGTAATATATCCCATAATATTCTAATTTTTCTATAACATCTACCTATATATCTAAGCCATGCATACATTTTGACCTTATCTTATGTCAAGATTTGTTTGCCTGGAGAGGTTCATCAGTAATGTTTGCCAATTTCATGATATCATGCTTGCCCAGGTTCTAGATAATGGACAATGCTCTCATGCTTTCCCATTCACCAGTGGAGTGAAACAAGGCTGTATGCTTGCTCCCATGCTTTTTAACATGATGTTTTCAGCCATGTTGTCAAACACATTCAATGAAGGCAAATAGCTTAAAGGTCAGCTTCTGCAGTGATAGTAAATTCTTCAACTTGAAAAGGCTATGAGCCAAGAGGAAAGTGGAAGGGATGTTGGTTCATGATTTTCTATTTGTAGATGATTGTGCACTCACTGCAGTCTCTGAACTGAGATATAACAAATTCTGGGTCTATTCTCTGCTGTTCATGCTTATTTTTGCCTAAAATTTAACACCAAGAAAACACAGGTGTTCCAGCTGCCAGCACCATGCATCCAAGGTGAAACTATTGGTTACAGCAAATGGAGAAGTTTTATGTGCTGTGGATAAGTTCACTTACTTTAGCAGTATGCTACTGTGATGACTTCATTGTTGTATGTGTGTGAAACCTAGATAGTATACCAGCTCCATGTCAGGAAACTGAATTGTTTCCATCTAAACTGTCTTAGGAAGATTCTGAAGATCTGGCAGGTTTGGGCTTCCATAATATAGACTTATGATACTGTAAAATCAAGCACAAGCAGCTCTCCTGAGGACTGCTGCTTTGAATAACTTTAAGGTTCTGATCACATAGTATGGTGAACTCTCTATTCAACAGCAAAGTAAAGCAAAACATTGAGAGACACCAAAGTCCAACATTCACAGCAATATAACATAACTACTTATTACAAAATCGGCCACATACTCTTAAACAATAGATATTCAGTAAGTCAATATCTTAATCAATCAATATAAAGTACCCATCTAAAGTCTTCTTTCATTTTGATTGGAGACTGGCTTCCAATTATCCTTAACTCTATCATCCTTAAGGAGCAATCATCTTCAAGGTGAACAAAGAAAAAAACACAAAGGTCTCCCAACCCAAGTCACAGTAAGTTAAAATCTCATTAGTCACAGTAGGTAACCAAGTAAAAGTCATTTCATCTTGACTTGAGATTGACTTTCAAACTCCATGGTTCCTCTTACATGCTCCCACCTCTCCCAACTTTCAACTGGATTCACAGGGAGGCACCTCCCATCTCTCAGGGCAGCTTCAGGTCTGGCTCAACACATCAAGCTTTGCAGAGTTACAATACTCACACACATTGCTGGCACTATCATCGATTCACTTTCTGCCTGTGAAATCAACACAGACAAACCAATAGGTCCTCTGTCTGAGAAATTAACACAATTAACAGAAAAGTCCAAGAAACTCTGAAAACATCACTAAAATCCTCCTTCATGACTTCTGTGAACATACAGCAGGAAAGTTCTTTTTCAGAGCTTCTGAATCAGCAGTAAAGTCCCAGGGCTCCTGTAACAACATCAACATCCTCTGTCAACAGGTCTAACAAAGTAACATCAACACAGACAGAACAGATAGACAGAGTGCTGTCATCACAGCCATCCTTCCTCCCAGGTCTACTCAGTCCCCGTTCCTGCTCAGGCTTTTATATTTTCAGCTCCTTCCTATCCCCTGTCTTTCTGTTACATCCTTCCCTATCCTTTCTTGCTCTAGGAGAAAAAAATACTTGTTCTAAGAAAAGGGAGATAAGATCTGGAGATGGGTATCCAATTGGTTTTGCTGTTCTTTTTACTGGTCTTTGGGAAGTTCCTCCCAAAGTAGGCTTCACAGGTTCTGTTTTTAACAAAGACCTGATATAATAATAGGGAAGGCTCAAAGACACTTGAGTAGCTGAAAAAAAGGAGTTAAGTGCCATTTTGCTTGCCATTATAAATATCTAGAGTTTTACAGGTATTCTTCAGGGCCACATTCTTTTTTTTTCATGTTATAAAGGATTGTATCAGATGGAACGAACCATGGGAAAGAGGAAGCAAAACCAAACAAGAAAAAGAAAAAGAGCAGGTAGTTTGCTTCGATCTGGATTCAGACTCAGTTCTTTCTAGTTTTTTCTTTGAATGTACACATTTGTCTCCATAATGGGTCTTTTTGGGCTGGCTTATAACCTAGCATTGCTGAAAAGAGTCCAGTCTACCTAAGGTGGCCGTGACACACACTTTGTGTATGTAATTGTGTACAAATTTCTTCTGGTTCTGGTCTTCTCACTCAGCATCAGTTCATATGAGCCTCCCCAGGGAAATATGAAGTCCATCTGCTCCTTGTTTCTTATAGCACAATAGTATTACACTACATTCATATGCCACAACTTGTTCAACCATTCCCCAGTTGATGGGCACCCCCTAAAGTAGTGAGCACCATCCCACTTCTTTAACCCCACAAAAAGAGGAGCTATAAATATTTTTTGTATATATGGATCTTCCTCCCACTTTTATTATCTCTTTGGGATACAACCCTACAACTGGTATTTCTGGGTCAAATGGTATGAAATTATCTATAGTCCTTTGGGCATAATTCCAGATTGCTTTCCAGGATGGTTGGATCAGTTCACAACTCCACCAGCAATGCATTAATGTTCCAATTTTTCCATATCCTCTCTAGCATTTATCATTTTCCTGTTTTGTCATCTTAGCCAATCTGACTGGTGAGATGTGGTACCTCAGAGTTGTTTTGATTTGCATTTCTCTAATCAATAGTGATTTAGAGCATTTTTCATATGCTTATACATAACTTTAATTTCATCCCCTGAAAATGGCCTGTTCATATCCTTTGACCAATTATCAGTTGGGGAATGACTTCTATTCTTAGAGATTTGACTCAATTCTCTGTATATTTTAGAAATAAGTCCTTCATCAGAGACATAGTTTATAAAAATTCTTTCCCAATTTTCCACTTCCCTCCCAATCCTGGTTACATTGGCTTTGTTTGTACAGAAGCTTTTCAATTTAATGTAATGAAAATTATCCACTTTGCATTTTATAATGCTCTCTAATTCTTGTTCCATCATAAAGTCTTCCCCTCTCCACATATCTGACAAGTAAACTATTCCTTGTTTTCCCAGATTGTTTACATTATCAGCCTTTATACCTAGATCATGCACCTATTTAGACTTGATTTTGGTATATGACAGGGCCACATTCTTATTAGAATAAGTCACTATTACACCTAAATAGCTTTCAACACATGTTCATACAAATTTGCATTCTTTATCTTGGGGTAGCTGTCCAATACAATCTACCTCCAAATTTGGGGTGGAGCTTTTCTGCTTGCTCTCTCTCCAATTACTACCTGAGGAAGAGTTCATTCCTTCTCCAGGTGACTTATATGACAATCCTCTGCTACTTGTTTTATCAACGAATGAGAGATACTATTACCTTGATCTTGTACCCACTGGTGTCTGGCCAAGAGCCCTAAATTGATGACCATTTGATGTTCCCATTTTACTAGTACTGAATGATCAGCTGGTTTAGAGTAGGAACTACATGTGGAGTAGTAATCTTCAGTAGTGTGTTAGCATGTGCATTGTACTCATGTTCTGGCATGGTGAGATCAACGTGAAAAACATGAGAAACTGACAAATTAGTAACCAAAGACATGCCTCACATATCTTCCCTTAATTCTTTGCCCCAGACTTGTTTACCATGAGTTTTCCAATTTTGATTTTTCCACGTGGAAATCCATGTAGCTTACCAATTAACTATAGCCCATGAATGAAGGAATATATGACACTGTCCTTGTTTTGTTCTGACAGCTTGATGTACTGCCATAAGTTCAACATATTGACTTCTTCCACCTAGCAAAGTACTTGCCAAAGTCTGCCTAGTACATGGGTTATAAGCTACTACTTTTCAATGTCTTTTGTGGCTGAAATATTGTGCTGTCCCATCAGTAAACCATGCATGTATCTTTTCTTCATTTAATCCATCATATCTTTCATTCCATTTTACCAAGGACTGTACCAACTGTTGCTTTGGTTCAGGGAGTGTATCATTTCCCTCAATAACTATGTTTGCTATAGATTAATGCAGAGCAAAAACTCCACTTTAGTTGTTTTAGATCTATTTTGAATATGTCATTTCCATCTAATTGTGCTAACCTCTACTGAATGCGCAATTCTGTGAGAAGCTCAGGTACTCATTACACAGGTAGTGATTAGGATTCCAGGCCTTAATATCACTTCTTGACCCAGAGTCAGTTTTTTCATTCTTTACCAAAGCACAATATGCAGCTAACAACTACATTGAAAAAAGGTATGTTCAACTCCAGATGAAGGGATTTTCCTAGACCAAATCCAAAGGTACATTTCAGCCATAAACTCTAGCTTGCATAGTCAATCTGTACAGTCACTTGTAAATCCACCCAGCTATTTTGCATAGGCTATGAATTTAGGTTCAATGGTATAGGCCAAAAGTTTTACCTTTTCAAGCCCCCAATTACATTCATATTTCTTCCCAGTAATTTTACATAAGGGTTTCAAAATTTGCCCCAGATGTAAAATGTGGTACCTGCAATATTCAAATAATCCTATAAGCTTTTGGACCTCTTTCTTATTGGTAGGGATAGGAAAATCTTGAATATTTTGTCAGGCTTGAAAGAGAATCTCTTGCAGCCCCTTATTCCATTGTATACACAAAAATTTTATGTTTGAGCTGCCCCTTGAATATTTTGGGGTTATTTTTCCACCTTTTGTTTTTGTATGCTCAATTAAAAGCACTAAACTCTTCTCCACTTCTTTTAGATTTTTTCCCCTGTATCATAATATCATCTGTGTAGTGGGTAAGCTGTACATCAGGTAACTCTAATTCATCCAAATGTTCAGCCATAATTCTATGACACATAAGGGGCTATGCAGATATCCACGTGGCAAGTGGGTAAAAGTATACTTCATGCCCTGACAAGTGAAAACAAACTGGTCCCATTGTTTATAATCTGTTGGGGTAGTAAAGAAAGTATTGCTTAAATCAATAACTGAGTACAAAGTACCATTATATTTCTGAATTCTTTCTATTAAGTTGATGGTATCTGGAACAGCAACAAAAAAAGGGAGAAATCACCTTATTCGAT
>NW_027186443.1:11411-15623 GCF_028583685.1 Petaurus breviceps papuanus | reverse complement strand
TTGTTATTACATTTATCCTTACACAGAACTGAAATTTTTCTGTATCAACATCTCATGAGCTGGCAAACTGTCCATATGCATTAACTACTCCATCCAATTTCACAAATAAATGTAGATGGCTTCAGAATCCATCTTCCACTTTCCTGGATTCTGGACCTACAGTTTCTTGACCTGCTAGAAATTCCATAAAAAGAAAACTTTCACACACCTGAAATTCACTACTCCCAAAGAAATTCCACCACCTTCACCTTCTCATGTTTCTTTTGCTTCCAAGTACTATCACTGATTCCATTATTAGTCCCATTGCCCAGTTATAAAACCTGAACTCATCTATTCACTAATTCACTTTTTTACTGCAATTAAAATGCAAAGAAGCCTGATTTTTGAGTCAGTGGACCAGTGCTCAAATTCTGACTATCCTCTTCCTACTCATGTGATTAAATTTAAGTCACATCTTAAACTCAGTAGACCTCTCTTCTCTTCTGTAAAATCAGAAGATTAAATTCATGACCTCTCCAATGCCATTCAGGTCTAAATTAATGATTCCATAATATAATATGCAACTTTTTCCTATTTTCCTGATTTTGTGCAAACTATTCTCTTTCTCTAAATTGCCCTCCTCCTAATACTTCCAATGTCTTGTAATTCTACCCAACTTTACAAGATACCTATTCTGTTCCCTTACTCCTCTCAGTCACTCATTGCTACGGGGTTGAGGGTTTTCCCTGTCCTCTAAATTTTTATACCCCCTTGTGCATACCTCCTTTCTGTTCTAAGTAGGAACACTTTTGCATGTTATTTCCATACATATCTTGTCTCCACTGTTAGACAAAAGGCAGCTTTAGAGTACAAACTGGGTTGTCTTTCTTCTCTTCACCTTTCTTGATGATTACTCCAGTGATTTGTCCATATCAAGTGGTTCATAAAGATGTACTGAATTTTACTAAATTAGAGTTCTGCTGGGATCATCCTATTCAGAACCTTCCCCAAACTCTTTGGTTAAATGGGGTCAGAAAAGAAGCCACCATCTTACCCATGGCATTGCTGTTAAGCAGGAGAACTCCATGGGCATTGCCATCCTCTTCCAGACCCATGTAATAGGGGTGCACACCATAGGAATTCTTCTTATACTAGATCAACAGTAGAAAAGACATCAGTCATGGTTTACAAACACACACAGAAAAACACAAATGAAAATGAATAATTAAGTTGGACCCATAATCTCCCTTGGAGGAGGTTCAATGTCTCAAGGAAAAGGAAGAATGAGAAGGCAATTCGATTCAGTAAGTATTAATATGTGGGCAACTCAGATTTATAGCTATCTTCAGTAGAACTCCATGAACTTTCATAAACTAATTTTGAAACAGGGCCAAAGAAAACAGTATGCATGAATATCTGTAAGACATTGTTAACGCTTACCCCTGGGGGCTCATCTCGAGAAAACATTCCCCATGTGTTCCAGTTCATGTCCCTCCGGAATGTCGTGTGCTCAGTTTCCCCAAAGCCATAGATGTAATGAGATGGGAGGCGGGTGGAGATACGTAAGAACATGTCATTAAAGGTAAAGCCAGGGACCTGGGAATCCCAGCTGAAACACAGGAGAAGAGCATGGCTCTAAGGAGGGTTGAAGAATTCCTGTGGTGTGCATCCCTATTACAAGGATCTGCAGGATAGCCATAATTACTCCAACTTCATTTACTAGACTTCAGGACAAAGAAAGTTGCTGAAGCATCTGTTTCTTTGACAGCGCTCTTACTTTAGATGTGGCTACAGGAAATAGCCTTTAGATATGAGGGTAAGGGGGCTTGGTATAGTAGAAAAATCTAGGATGATACAACAACAACAAAGAAGTAGATGAAATAGTTCCTTACCCTCAGGAAGCTCACAAGATTGTGAGTGGATTAAATGTGCAGTGGACTAAATGCCCAGTCTGGCAGATAGATAGCACAGTGTATAGAGTGCCTGGCCTGGAGTCAGGAAACCTGAAGCTCAAATATGACTTGTGACACTAGCTTCATGACCATGGGCAAGTTACTTAAACACTGTTTACCTCAGTTTCCTCATCTATAAAATGGGGGTAATAATAGCAAATACCTCCCAAAGTTGTCATAAGGATCAAATGAGATAATAATTTCTAAGTGCTTAGCACAGTGCCTGGCACAGAGTAAACATTATTAATGCTAATTGTTAGGATTATTATTAGTGTTATAGATGGGTTTATTAAATAAACTAATTCCTCAAATTAAAATCTAATTATACCTACCCTTTTCTCCTGCTCCCCTCCTTAGCACTTTCTTCTTGTCCCTGCCCTACCATTACCTTTCTCCTGCTTAATTAGTGTAGACCAGCTGTTTCTCAGGGAAATTCACATTGGCCTTTTGATAACAGATTCAACTTAACAACATGCAGTAAACTCCAGGACCTCTGGGGAATTAATTTAACCTTCTGGTAAGTTTGGGGACCAGAGGAAAAGGTGGCTGGGAAGAACTTGTTTATTATTTTTGCTGCTTTGTTGGAATAAATTGTTTCTGCTTTGGCTTTTTCTCCCTGGCTTATGAAAAGATGGGTTTTTTTCAACAACTTCTACAACTTCCTTTTGGAAGAAACACCAAGAGTAAATGGTCCTTGTCTTCCCTGCATCTGAACATATAAAATGCTTAATCTCACTCCACTCTATACTGGACACAGCAGAGTTGTCTTCCCTAGATCTGGTGAATGATTTTCAGTTTTGTCATGAGAAATAAAAATATAGAGTGATTTTCCAGATGTTATACTTGGTAAAATGGGAAAAAAAATCTTTTTTTCACTTTCTCATAATCTGGATGCATATCATACTTATTTAAATTTTATTAATGATGAAGAAATTGGCAAAAGTAGCAGTTATCTATAAAATCTTAAAGTGAGTACCCCTATATATTGCCAGGTGTCTCCCTGACAGGTTCACTGCCTCTTGTAAGTCATGGATCTAAAGGGAGTTATGTATGTTAACAGATGTATACAAATATTGGATATGGAAATAGGAGAGAAATGCAACTGCCCTCCCATATTAATGTTCTGCCTCCTTGACTGTAGTCATTCAAAACACTCAAAACTGGAAGGAACCTTATACAGTCTCTGACACGATTACGTCACTGTGTCAATTAGGCAACTGAAGCCAAGGGATGTCAAGTCACTTGCAGAATTTCCTGAAAGTACTATGGATTTCCATTTGTTCAAGATTCAAGACTTGAATTCAGGTCACTAGCTTTTGATGACAAAACCCAGAAGCTCTTTCCATGATACCAGAAATCAAGGTCAAGTCAAAATGTGGATTGCCCACTGATTCCCACATATATGGAGCAGAAAATTACTTACATCACAGTGCCTGTGCTTTTTCGGCGGACCTCAATTCCAAATGGGTTTTCCTTGATGGTCACCTCATACAGAAGACTTTCAGGTTGGCTGATGGGGGAGCTCGGAATATTTAAAGGCACTGGGACTTCATATCTTTTGTTGTTGGGGTCATCTATCTAGGAAACAGAAAAACATTGTCTCCATAAATAACTTGGGGCTCACACATTTGTGGTCTTCCATTCTCCTATTTGAGTGATGACCTGATTGCATGGTTTTGGAGGCTCAATCAGCTTTTATTCCTCAAATGATTCATACATAGCAAGAGGAGTACTATGATTCACTTTCTACTTTTCAACTGCACATTGAACCCTTTGTTTTAATGGGAAGACTGATAAGGTCACTGTATTAGTTATACAATGACTACAACTTATTTGTCACCCTCAGAACCTTACTATATTACACATAGTATTCAGAGCATCAAGTATTACTGCAATGAGACTGGAAGGTCCTTGAGGGTAAAAACTATCTTTTTTGTCGGTAGCCACAGTGCTTGGCATATCATAAATGCTTAATAGCTAACCTTTCATTCATTCATTTATTCATTCTTTTGAAATTAGAAATTCTGTAATGCAAACCTGACTCTACAGAGGAAACTAAAGCCAAAATATCTCTGACTTCCACACATAATCTCTAATGTCCTTTCTATTAAATCTATGATCCTATGATGTGTGTCCATAACATAGAAGGATATGACATTCACCTTAGTCAGATAACTTTAATAGAATAACCCTCCAAATCAGATGTTTTACTCTGCTGCCTGGATTATCAAGATTGGTCTTTCAAATTACTAATTTAGATATGAAACTTTATTTGAGTGGT
>NW_027186443.1:9141-11401 GCF_028583685.1 Petaurus breviceps papuanus | reverse complement strand
CTGAACATACCTTGAACTGTAGCATGTTGTTTGTATGGAAAGTCACCTCCAAGCGAAGTTCATCTATGGGAGTAGAGGGATAGTGGCTGGCTCCAGGAATGTGGGAGATAGTTGCTGTTAGACCTGATGGTCTACTCTGAACATTAGAGGCAGTATAATCATATTTTGTGATGTAGCAATAAGGGACTCCAGAGGAATCATTTGGCTGAAAAAGAAAAACATTAGAGACTCATCAGAATGACAAAACTGGAGGAAAAGTAGGTCATATCTAGACCCATATCCTTGAAACCATTCTCTTTCATTCTTGTTCCAATGTTCAATTCTTAGGAAATTCCACCTAATACTTTTATCTATCCCATTCCATGTGGTCTAATACATTCTTTTGTTCATGCTTCTGTGACTGCAGAGAACTCAAAAAGTCTATCCATTGGTCATATTCTTCTATCATCTCTTTATTATTCCAATTTCAATATTGTGTTGTGAGTCCAGAGAGAGAAGTTGCCAAGTTCCATCATGTCGACCTTCAGAACATTTCCTACCTACATTCTCTCCACTCACACAGCCATCTTTGCAACAGACTCCCATTAACTCATACCCATTTAATTATATCTATTTTTAAAAAGTTTGTTTAAAAGAAACATCAATTCTTTCATTTTATTATATTTATGTAGAGCATTTGACCATCTCATACAATCTACTTGGTGAATATACAAGTGTAACCTACTTCACCAAGAGTTAGTTGTTTTTTGTCTACCCTCGGAGTCAATTTGTCATTGTGTAAGAAAAATACTGAAATGTGATTGTATGAAGTACAAAAAAAATGAAATTTTAATTCTGTGATTTGTTCATTAGTAAAGACTGTATTTATGTCACTATCATTAAATGTATGTACTTTTAAAAAAGTTTGTTTAATGTCCTTCTTTTTATAATACCATTATTTCTCCTCTTTTCCCCACAGAAGCATCCCATATAACAAATACTAATGTTTAGAATAGACAGACAGACAGATAGAGAAAGAGACAGAGAGACAGAGAGAGATGTGGGAAGGATAAAGAAAGAGAAACCAAGAAAGAGAGAGAAAGAGTGAAGGGAAAGAGAAAAGAAAGAAATAAGAGAGGAAAGCTAAGGAAGGGAAGACAGAAAAGAAAAGTATAGGAAAAATCAGCAAAATTGATTAAGACCACAAAAGTCAGAAAATGTTCTCAGGGTATGATACTTATGAACTTTCTTCGTCTGAAAAATATTTAGGGTTGGAGTATCTGCTCATATTTCTTCTTTCTGAAATTGACTGTTGCTGTTCAGTCATTTCAATCATGTCTGTGTCTTCCTAATCCCATGTGGGGTTTTCCTGGCAAAGACACTGGAAAGGTTTGCCATTTGCTTCTCCAGTTCATTTCACAGACAGGGGAACTGAGGCAAAGTAGGTTAAGTGACTTGCAAAAGGTCACACAGCTAGTAAGTGTCTGAGGCTGGATTTGAACTCAGGTTTTCCTGACTCCAGGTCCCATGTTCTTTCTACTGTGCCATCTAGCTACCCTGAAATATCCTTCTATTTTGTTCCCTGCCCCAAGTCTCTTTATTCTCAAATATATTCTCCACTTAGGGGCCAAAGTGATTTTCCTAAAACATAATAACTCTGTCCATGTTACCCAAGTTCACATTAAACTCCAGTGGTTTCCTATTACCTCTAGGATCAAATAGAAAATCTTCTATTTGCTATATAGAGACTTTCACACCCTCATTCCTTCCTATATTTCTAGTCTACTGATACTTTACTCCTCACATATACTCTAGTTACAATGACATGACTGTAGTCCCTTTAATATCACAGTCTTCTCTATCCTCTCTTCCTGCCTCTAAATTGGCTGTCTTCCATACCTGCAATTCTCTGTCCTTTCACCAGACCCTCGAAATACTTACTATACAATATCTTTGCCAGTTATACCCCCACTTCTGCAAAGTTGTTAGAGCATTTCCCTCTAAGCTGCCTTCTATATACACTATATTTATCTTACAGGTAACACATTATTAACATATTGTCTCTTCAATTGGAATAAAACCAGCATGAGGACAAGGACTTATGGTGTTCCTTTCTTTCTATCCTTGATGATTAGTCCATTGCCATGAACATTTGAAGCATTTTACAAATTCTTCTTTACTGCCTGAGATGCATTGTATTGTTAGCATATGAGACTATAGAAGTTTCCCTGAAAGGTTATTTTCCCATAAAAACAAAATTAACTATGAACATATATATATA
>NW_027186443.1:8506-9131 GCF_028583685.1 Petaurus breviceps papuanus | reverse complement strand
CTCCCAATATATTCTCTCACTTTTTAATTTTATTTTTTAGATATCATCCCTTCATATACAACTCATCCTGTGCCCTCCATCTATGTATACATGTACATACATATGCACGCACTCACTTATATTTTTACCCACATACACCATCCTATACAAATGTATATGTATCTATACATATATATACACATATGATTCCATACACACACATATACATATATATATGTATATATATATTACCTTCAACTATCCTCATACTGAGAAAAGTCTTATGAGTTACGATTACATTTTTTCCATGTTGGAATGTAAGTAGTTCAACTTTAATAAGTTCCTTATGATTTATTTTTTCCTATTTACCTTCTAATGCATCTCTTGCTTCTTATATTTGAAAGTCAAATTTTCTGTTCAGCTCTGATTTTTTATCAAGAATGCTTGAAAATCCTCTATTTCATTGAATTGCCATATTTTTCCCTGAAGCATTATACTATGTTTTGCTGAGTTGATGATTCTTGATTTTAATCCCAGCTCCATTGACCTCTGGAATATCACATTGCAAGCCCTTCAATTCATTAATGTAGAAGCTGCTAGGTCTTGTGTTATCCTGATTTTGTTTCCACAATACTCAAATTGTTTC
>NW_027186443.1:7259-8496 GCF_028583685.1 Petaurus breviceps papuanus | reverse complement strand
GAGAGGGAGAAGATGATAGTCTTTGGAACTGTGTGTTTGTGTGTGTATGTGTTTGTATATGTGTGTAAAATCTTACCTCCCAGACACAGCCACGCAAGAGACAGTTTTCTTCATTGACACCGTTTTCATCAGGGTAGCAGTCAAATTTTTCTGAATCTATGAATTGATTGGACCATTCCACTGTGTATTCCTTTCCCAGTTCAAGGTGAAGCCCTGTGATGATACCAACCTGTCAAGTCAGAAAGGATATTGCAAGTCAATGAGAATCACCATTTCGATCAGACAAAAACTCTCTCTTTTTGACCACACACAAAACTGATACACTTCATCACAATTCTGATGACATCTCCTAGTGTTTTTCCACTCCTTCCTTCTCCCATCATAACAAAGAATTGCTAAGATCACATAACTAATATTTATTTCACAAAAAAGTGAAATAACTCAACAAACTTTCTTTGGCAAAGAGCTGACTTTTTGTTGAATAAAGTCAATCCATTCGCTCAGTTATTCCTGCATAAACAGAGGACTGGACCAAAGGATCTCAAAATGCTACTCTACCTTTCAAATTCTGATTCTATGACTCTAATCTTAGACATTAATGTAATGCAAGAGAGTTTTAGAAGTCTTGATAGAACAGTGGGAAACGATGAGCAAAATAACTTTGACCTTTTCATAGAATCCATTGAATAATGTTTTATCTTTTGAATGAGACAGTAAAGACAGGTTCTGATTTTTACCTTGTTCCTCTTAGGGTGGAGTCCTCATTCTCAATGGAAGCCTAGCTATTCCTTTGTCTCCAATTCTATTCTATCTGGAGAGGACCCCATTGAAAAGTTGAGAAGTATGTTAAAGCAACCTCAAGAGGTCAGAAGATTTTCAAAATATTACCCTTGGGGTCATCTCTGAAGAAATTTTTTCACAGTGATAAAGGATTTGAAAAGCATTGTCAGGGGCTATGCTCCAAAGAATATCTCATAAATTTGTATAATGATGAACAATATCCCTGGATCACATGTCTTTAAAGTTCAATGCAAGCTAGACTAAAGGGTGAAAGGAAAGTGAAAATGAATGTGTAACCTTAGCTGGGTATTGAAAAATAATAATACCTCTAATAATGTCCAAAAGGATCGAAATTAGTGAATAGTGAAGAAAAAGGATTTCTTGTGGTTCTCCTATTTCTGGGATTTTTAAACATTAGAAAGGCTATTTTGGCCTTTCATTCAATAATTAATGTAAA
>NW_027186443.1:5478-7249 GCF_028583685.1 Petaurus breviceps papuanus | reverse complement strand
GGAACATCATTTTCTTTCACAAAAACCGCAATTGGTGTGATGTTCAGCCCAAAAATTTTGATCTCTTCAAATGCTAGGCCATCTGGATCACTGTAGTTCATGTGCACAACCTTCACATCTAGGCGATTCTAAAAGACACCAAAAGGCAATACCAGTGTTATCTTGCCTGATCTTCAATTGAGTACTAATTACTTTCTTCAAGATACCCAAAGGACAAAGATGTTATTAACCCATTTTACCTTCTCTGGCAATCAGAGGAAGAGAATGTATTAGAACTGAGCCAGAATAATAGTCCTAATTCATGAGTAGTGTCTCCTGCTTCAAACGTAACTGGTAGCTGTTCCATCAGAGAGATGGCCGAAAAGAATGCAATTTCTTGCTGTGTTAGAATGGATGCTATCATGAGCCTTCTCTTCTCCACCCAATAATGAATAAGCTCATTAACCTGGTTCACATGAAATCAATGACTAAGTCCCCCATGGTGACTTTAAATAGTCATGTTTGATTATGGTTCCTGGGTTACCAAAGGCAAGGAAGAAGACAGGTGGAAACCCCCTCTGCCTTTAATGAATTGCAGTCACCTGGCCTGGATAAACTGTATTGTTGGGGCCTGAAAGAACCAGCACACACGATGACTGAGCCACCATCAGTGATAACTGAAAGCTTGTGGAAAACAGAAGTACCACAAGACTAGGGCAAGGAAAATGTCTTAATTTTCCCCCCAAAAAAAGTATGGATGAAGAAAAAAAGAGATGAGTGATATAATATCTTGCATGACAGGGTTAGGGACACAGAGGACAGGGAGTGGAGGAATTGGGAAAGGCAATTGGTTCTTTCTCCTTCCAGGTCTGTTGTATCATGGCTTCTTCATTAGGATGAAGTTACTGAGAAGTTCTTCCTCCACTCTAATTTAAGGTGATGATATGCACTAATAGATTCTTTTGGAAGCTGTCTTTGTATGCTTTGGACAAAAGGATGGGTCATGACCTTAAGTCATTGGTCACAGAAGTGTTATCATAAGGCAAACCTCACTTCATACCATTTTTATCAGCTGTCAGTGCCACTAATTGTGCCCAGAAAATTAACAAGGAGTCAAAGGCACCAGTGATACTCACCTGACTAGTAGAGAAGGTTGAGAAATAGTAATTCCCCCTTTCATAAGTATCTGCAACAAGAAAACAGAATGAATTCCACTAAATCATGTCAAGCCCAGCCTGAGGCACAAGACACTCACCACTGCCTTTCTGCTACCTTTGAGGTCCTTAGTCTTCCTGACCCTTCCACCCTCTGTGTTTTCAAGACATTCACATTTACACAATACGATGGAATACACAGCACCTCCCACATTGTGCCAGGAATGTTTCTCAGGATCCTAAACCTCTTGAAAAGAGGCTTGTGAATGCAGGAGACAAATCTGGGAGAATACTGCCAAGTGGGCATTGATTTGACATGAATTATTCATACTTGTAAACTGCTAAGATCATGAAGGCAGGATAAAGCAATGTTGCCACTCTTTGCTCCATTCAAGTCTATCATTGCTCAGAGACAGTTGGAGACAATGCAAGCATTGTCTAAAAAGAAAACTTTAATTCTTAATCTTCACATTTATCCTTCATTTTCATATGTACAATCTCCAAATTCTTGTCATTAAAAATCTAAATAAGAGAGAGTAGTGTGGGCCAGTTCTTTTGATAGTTTAGGGAACTCCTGGTTAGGAATGTACTCTAATAGTGAAAACTGGCACATTCTTTGCAACTTTAAGTGTTAGAGA
>NW_027186443.1:5322-5468 GCF_028583685.1 Petaurus breviceps papuanus | reverse complement strand
AGTAAATTGTCAACTGAACTTAAGAAAATTTAACTTACCAATACTCTGTCCATCATCCCAGAAAAACTGTCCTTCAGCTGTCCCATTGTCAGATAAGGCCACAATCAATCCCAGGGAGTTTTTCCGGCTATAAACATCAGAAATTA
>NW_027186443.1:0-5312 GCF_028583685.1 Petaurus breviceps papuanus | reverse complement strand
AAGATAAGCTAGAGCCATGTAGGGATGGGCTTTACATGCTACACATCATACAGAGCAGTTTATACTCAGTCTGAAAGAGGATCAGTGAAACTTTGTAGGCCCAGGAGCAGGGGCCACAGAATTATGCTTTATTTCTCACAATTGGGCCACAAAGTGGATGATGGTTTGGGGAGGAGAGAGTTTGGATGCAAGGAGGTCAATTAGGAAGGCATTGTAATGGTCTCAGAGGTTGGGGAATTGGAGTAGAGGCCACGTAAGTGGAAAGATTATCCCTGGAGCCAAATACAAGGATACTTATGTTCAGAGACTTTTCCCATGACTCTTAAAGCACATGGAGCAGAAATGGACATGAGTGATGACCTTTCAAAATATTTAAGCTATATTTTCAACACCGGTTCATTTTCTTTCATCTGCCATGGAATAGATAGAGATGTATTCTCCAAAAACATATCACAAAGTTCTTACATTCACATAACATACCATTCAACAAATATTCAGTGCTCACTCTGAGTGTCAGACATTGGCTCAGTGAAAAGGATGCAAAGAATTTCAAAGGAAAGTCCCTGCTCCCAGAGAGCCCATAGGCAAATGGAGGCCAAAAAGGTCAAGAGGCAGAGATGAGGAGGGAGAGCATTCCAGGATGGGAGGACTCAGTCCATGAAAATGCAGAATGCTAAGAAAGCCCTTGTTGATATAAAAAAATTAGCCTGATCCTTGTGGTGCTCCTGGTAAGGAGAAACTGAACAGACAAAAGAAAAATATAGCGACTCACATTTATACAACCCCTTAAGATTTAGGTATTTACGTTATTTTCAAAACAATTCTAGTGAGGTGGGAAGTTTAAGTATAATGAGAGGATTGAAGCCCTTGGAGATGGTGGAATTTTCCCAAAGTTACACAGCTACAAGTCAACTCAAACCCAAACTACATGGTCTCCAATTCCAGGACTCTATCCACTACTTTTCAAGAAAAGGACAAAGAAGGCAGTTGCCATGGGGATTTGATTTTTTTTTTCTTTTTGGAGGGCAGTTGGCGTTAAGTGACTTGCCCAAGGTCACAAGCTAGTTTTTCTGTTAAGTGTCTGAGGTCGGATTGGAACTCAATTTCTCCTGACTACAGGCCGGTGCTCTATTCACTGTGCCACCTAGCTGCTCTGCCAATTGGGATCTGAGTCACACCTTTGGAAAGGGAAGAAGGATGTGGCTCCCCTCACTCACCTGTAATGAGTGTTATTTGCATGTTTTTGCCATGGAAGGATGTAGCCCCCACGGATATGCAGATTGATGTGGTCCAGAGGGGCTGGCAGGTTCTTCCACTGTCTCCTCACTCCAATGTCTGAGCCCTATGGTTGAGAGAAAGAACAGGGGAAAATTTAGTCCTTCACTACACTCTAGCTGAGTAACTTAGAAGAGAAAGGATAAGAGGTGTTTCTGCCTTTGGTTCCCCACCATGGTTTCTCAATTCCTGACTATCTTTATCTACTTATGGATACTTCTGAGCCCCCTCTGCATTTTTCTCTTGCCTTTTCTTCCATTTTCAAGCAAATGTGGTCTTTCTTCAAAGAAACCTGAACCCATTTTAGCCTTCAAAAGGACAACAGTACTTCAGAGACCATTATTGTCTTTCTTAGTACAGGTTCATGGTCTCTCTAGTCGGAAGTTGTCTCTTTCTCTAACAGAAGCTAAATTCCTCCTTCCTCAAACATGGATAACCTCAGAAATCAGAACAGGATGTGCATACAGTGGGTACTCAAACAATGTAGTAAGCTAACTGCCCAGGAAGGATAGAAGATAAACAAGGGATCAAAGATGTTGGAATTCTTCTTTGGAAAGGTCACCTTGAGAAAAACTTATAAAGATTATATACCTAGACCAAGGAAAAGGGAAAGTCACTGCTTGTGTAAGCCTCTTTCCTCGTGGAAAACTCAAGTTTATCAATTACATTGGGGGAGTGGAATGTAGAAGAATTATTCTTCCATCACCTTGGCTATGGTGACTTAGTCTTTAGGGAAATTTCTAAAAAAATTTCCTCACTAGATCGATAAGGGAACAAAGATCAAATCACTCAACAAACATTAATTTGACACATACTAAGGTTTAGAGACTACACAATAGAAGAAATGTGGTTACATTTCAGAAAGAAGTACTAAAGCAAAACTAGATTAATATTTCTATAGTCTTTTAGCAAAAAAATGTCTCTGACCATTTCCCAGATATCCCCTTCTCCAATGGGATATAATTACTACACTCTGCTCACAATACCTCTTTCATTATTGTGCAAAGTGCTTAGAAAACAACTGCCTTTGGGTGAGTCCTAGATGCCAAAACTTAAGATCAGGAAATCTTAAAAGAGGATTAATGAGAGAGTATGACAGGGTCAACCATCCCAGAACTACTTGGGGCAAAATTCACACAGATGATGACAATATTCCAGGATGAGATACCTTAGTCACCAATATCCCATTCCACATCCAAAATTTTCACACTAAGTTGAACAGAGGGAGCATGAGTTCCATCAAAGACACTTACCGTGTAATAATCATACCAGGGGGCATTGGCGAAGTAGGCAGTCACATTGCGGACATTCTACAATAAAATTAGATAAGTATTTTAATGAAATAAGTACAAGGAAAAAAATGACCAAAATTTCCTTGAAAATTACTATGATTAATAAACACTATATTAAACAATATTGAAAAGCAAACATCCTATGGATTTATCATGTTTTGATCATCTTCCATTGACTCCATGACTTAGAGATAGCTAGGAGTGTCATTCATTTTGCACATGAGGAAACTGGATCCTCAAGAATGATTTTTAAACTGCAGAATGCTTTAATGCCAACACAAGGACTGGACCCTATTATTCATAATGCCAAGCTCTAACCCTTCTATAGTACTCAATATTATATTGCAGTTTGGATCTGATTCAGGCTGAGGACAATCTGTACTCACAGGTTCCAGCACAGGGCTGACTAAGAAGGCCGGACCCCACAGGAATTGAAGGTATATGTCCCACGTTTCTTTGTCTTCCACAAACCTGAGCAGAGAAACATGGTGTCACAACTCAATTATATTGACAATATTCTCTCAGACCACGGATCATTGAACTTGGCACTCCAAGGAACCTTAGAAATCAGTCTGACTTCATGATTCAACAAGTCTCCAGGGGGATTAGGCTCCATCCACAAAATACCCAACTTCTGTTCCCTTTCAGTCCTTTCTTCTTCCTCTCAGGTGTGGTTCAATCAGGCACAGGTAAGGATATTAATCATGGTGCCTTTGAAATATCAAGGTGACTTTGTCTTATTTCCTAGCCCTGGGTCTTTCTACTACTATTATGTAGAAATTCAGAAAATGTTTTTAAACTGATTTTAACCCATTCTAATCATAAACAAGAAATCAAATTGCTGTTTTAAAAAGAAAAATAGGATCCACTTTATCACTAAGCCAAAAAGAAGACTTTTGGATTATCAAGTAATCCTTCACAATATTCATCTTTTTAAAGAGTAAAATTTTACCAAAATTCTCATAAGTATATAGTACTTTAGGGTTTGCAGAATGCTTATCACAATTCTACGAGGTGGGAAGTGCCGTTATTATTGTTCCCATTCTACGTGTAAGAAAACTGAGCCTCAGAGAGAACAAGGTTTGCTCCTGGTCACAAACTACTGTCATAGCTGAGATAAACAGCAAAAACAACAACAAAATGATCTTCTCATTCCAAATTCATGCTTGCTTCCATAGGCTACCTATGGAATATACCTAAGGAATATACTTCACTTTAGAATGTATCAATGCATGAAAAAAATACTGATTAAATGCTCACTAGACACAAGGCAGAGGGGAAACACACAGGAAAGCAAGACAAGCTCTGTTCTCAAGGACCTCCCACTCTAGCAGGGGGAGATAACCATAAAGAGCTTCCCACTGCAATTCAAAATGGAATCCAATGTAGGACCTGGAGAAACAGAGAGGGAACTTACTCATGCAGAAGGGGCCGGACAACAGTGCTGCCTTCTACATGGGCCATGTGCATCAGGGTGTAGAGATAAGGCAACAGGGTGTATCTTGTCTGAAGGACATTTCTTGAAAGATCCTCAAAGGTGGAATTCCAAGCCACAGGGTCTTGTCTCTAGAGACAGAAGGAGGGAATGCTCAGACCAAACCCTTCACCTGCCTTCACTGGGAAACAGGCCAGATGACTAGAAAGCTCCCCTATCCTACAAAGGGAACCTGCAGAGTCCTGGCTTCCTAATTCCCCAGGCTGCCATCCCCCTTGACCTTGGCTAGGGAAGACATTCTGATTCTTCTATCCCTCCTTTCTTGCCCTGAGTGACCCTAAAAATCACTAGACCTGATACAAAAATATATCATGGGCATCATAAACCAAACATATATTTGTCCTGCAGCAATATTATACTGTACTGGGTTACATGTAAAGAGAATGTCTGTGAAAAATTAGAGGTGTCCTAGTATTGTAACCTCCTGGCAGAACTGTGAAAATTGTCCAAAGTCAGAACAGAAAAGTTCTCTGCTCTCTAGTCTTTTTCTCTCCAGCTTCTGGCAGAAGTGAGATGCATTAGAAATCTCCATTGGCTAAGGGAATGTGAGTTATCCCTTGTATTGTGAATGAAAGGACTGGTGACTTCTGAGGTGGTTTCCAGGTGAGAGGGGCTCCATTACATCATGGGGGAAGAACTGAAGCTGAAATTCTATCACAAGGGAAGGCCTAAGGCAGAAGCTCGCATCTTACCTTCTGCCCAATTGTATTGTGGTTCCTAGAGAAAGGGTAAAAGGCTCCCAGTTGCATCCAGCGAGCACACATCTCATATTCAGCATCATTAAAGAATCCACAGATATCTGCTCCTGTCTGAAAACAAAAAGGGAAAACAGAGAATGAGAATTTTGTGGGGTTCAGATACAATCTCCAAGTGGTTGACACAATCTGAGTGAGACTTACATAGGATATTCCAAAGAGACTGAACTCCATCATGCCTGCAACGAGAACCACAGAGATGTTGCATGAGGCAAGTTGGTAGACTGGACCAGAGTCTACCCTTCCCTGCTCACTGACTTTAAAAGCTCAGCATGGAGAAAAGACCAATGAAATACATGGAATGATACAATGAACTAGTCTGGGACCTGAGTCCTCCCTCATTCTCTTCCAGAGTCCTAAAACTCAACAGACTTATTGAGTAAATAGGATGGACTCATCTCCCTTCCAAGGGAAAACTTCAAGAAAATTCCTACACTCACCAATGATGGATTTATAGAGCTGGTCCCATGCTGCTGTGTTGTCTCCCAGCCAATG
>NW_027186442.1:5664560-5753724 GCF_028583685.1 Petaurus breviceps papuanus | reverse complement strand
CTGTCTCTCTCTATCTCTCTGTCTCTCTGTCTCTGTCTCTCTCTCTCATTTTTCATCATCATTCCTTTGGAATTGTCATGGATCATTGTATTTATCAGAGTATCTTGGTCTCTTACAGTTGATCATCGTTACAGTATTGCTGTTACTTTGCACAATGTTCTCCTAGTTATGCTCACTTTAACTCTGCATCAGTTCATATAAGTTTTTCCAGGTTTTTCAGAAGCCATCCGCTGACATAACTTCTAAGAACCCATGTTCAACTCCATGCCACAAAGGCATTGCAGTAAAACTTTTTGGAAATGCTATTTTGTAATTTTTAATAATGATAAAAATGTAATAATTCTATTTCTAGATATAATGGTTCAGAGCTGGAAGGGAATTCCACCATAAATCAATCTCTGTTGCTTAATGTGTGTTTGTCTTGTCTACTCAACTCAACTATGAACTTTCTGAAGGCAAGGAAAGATTCTAGAGGTGTAATATAGTAAAATGAACACCCAACTTGTAGTCAGAAGGTCTAGGTTTAATTTGTGGTTCTCCTACTTATCATCTGCGCTGACATCAGTAATTTTCTTTGCTCGAGTCTCAGTTTGCTTCCCTATTAAACAATCATACTTGTACTCCATTATTTCATTTGCCTTGCAATACTTCCTAGGAGTGTTGTGATAGTCAAATGAGATAGTAAATATAGAGGGCTTCATAAATACAAGTTACTACTCTGAAGATTGCACAAGACCAGGCTTGTTAGAGGCATCCAGCACACACTTGCTGACATAGGTTACAAAACTGACAGTAATGTGGTATAGTTTATAGGGCACTGGACTTGGAATCAGGAATATCTGAGATAAATTCCACTTTAGACAGTTACTTAGCTGGATGACTCTAGGCAAGTTCTTTAACCTTTTCTGTTCACTTCATTTTCCACATTTGAAAATTGAGGTGATTGAACCTGATGGCTTTCAATGTCCTTTCCAGCTCTAAATCTACGAAGGGCAATTATCTGCTTGTTCTTTAGACCTTGATAAAAAAATCAGAGCCATAGATCATTCATTAGACCTGGAAGAACCTGAGAGTTTCAGTTGAGAAAACTGAGGCATGAAGGGTTTAAGCGCCAGCCCAAGGGTCACAGTTCTATGTCTATGATCCTATGATTCCTCTCTGGGCTTCATTTTCCTCATCTATAAAATAAGAGAATTCAAATAAATGATCTTTAAGGGTCTTTTGAGCTTTAATGATCTCTGACTATGATTTTTAGTCAAGGATAAAGAACAAGAAAACATTTGTTTTTCATAAGATTAAAATGCAGGGGTGGGGAACCTTTGACCTTGAGACCACCAGTGGCTTTCTAGGTCCTTGGATGGGTCTTTTGACTGAGTCCAAGTTGTACAGGAGAAATACTTTTATCAAGGGGATTTGTTCTGTAAAGTTTGAGGACCTAGAGGGCCACATGTGGCCTTGAGATCACAGGTTCCCCATCCCTTTAGAGTCATAAAGAACCTTGGAGACTGTGAAGTCCAAGCCATCATTTTACAAATCAAGACACCAAGGCACAGGAAGGGTCCTAAATATAATATCTCTCAGAGGTAGAATTTAAATCCAGGTGTTCTGCCACAAGTCAGTGACCTCTTCAGCTTCCCTACACAGGGATTATGACCTGTCCAGAAAGCATATGTCTTTGTATTACTCTATTCATCTTCCAAAAACATCCCTTCTGTGACTAACAGTCCATATTTTTTACTTCTTCCATATGTCAGGAGGAAGGAAAGGTATGTGCTTTAGTTTTAATATAACATCCATTCTCTTGACATGAGATTTGTGACCTTTTGGTGTAGATTTCCCATGAATATTTTATTTATCTCTATATTCCCTAGAGAGCCATTATGATGTAATCCATATCAACAAGTATTTATTAATTAATTATTATGTGATAGGCTCTATGCTAAGCTCTAGGGATAAAAAGAAAATGTAAAAACAATCCTTACATTCAAAGAGCTTACATTCTAAAGGGAGAAATTATATGAATATAAATAGGTACATAGAAGATACAGTATATACTGAGTAGGAGATTCTAAGTTAACCTTAGAATGAAAGGCATTAGCAGCCAATGAGACCTGGAAAGTTCTCCTGAAGAAGGTGGCATTTGAGCTGAGTCTTGAACTAGAGTGGTGGCTGAGGTTGTGAGCAAAGGGGTCCTATAAAAGATATGTTGTAAAGGTACAAATAATAAGATGTAGCAAATGGTTGGATTTTTGTGGTGAAAGCAAAGAGTTGAGTATGTGTAGCTGTAACAGTAGTAGATTTTGATTCAAAGAACCTGGGTCCACATTCTGTTTCTACCACTTACTACTTGCGTGACTTTGGAAAAATCATTCTGTCTCTCTGGGGCCATTGAACTTTGATGATCTGGAGGAGAGAATGAGGTTGATGACTTTGTGCAGCTCTGCCTCACTCAAATCCAATTCAGTCACAAGCAAGACATCACTCTCGTCATGCCATTGGTCCTCTTCAAGAATGAAGGCTAAAGAAGAATAGCAACAACATTGTCTCTCTGGCCTTTGGTATCTTCCCCTATAAAACGAGAGGATTGGACTTGATGACCTCTATGGTTTCTTCCAGTTCTACATCTTATAATTGTGCTTTATGTAATTAATCTTTGCCTCAAAGTTCACATTTTTGCAAATCAAAAATCACAAAAGGCACTAGGTATACCAGAGAGAGAGGCTGTGTTTTAAGAGTCCTAGGCTGATTCTTTCCATGAAGTGTGGACATTGGGTCATGAAGATTGTAGGCACTTTAGAAAAATGTTCATTGAATTGAATGGATATAAAGTCCATTCTTCCCACTCTATATAGGTTATATATGTGTAATCATGTAAAACATATTTTCATATTAGACTAAAGATTTTAGAAGTTAATCATTAACAATAGAGGGATTGGAAGCTGCTTTCAAAACTCTCCCAGAAGCTCACTCAGTGACCTGAGTCAAATGCCTTCTCCTCTCTGAGCCTCAGTTTTCCCTTCTCTGAACAAGCAGGCTTAATTTCTAAAGCTCCCCCTTCCCAACTTTATATACCCCATGATTCTAATACCCCTTCAACTCTGACATTTAATGGTTCAGGTAGTGGTTTATATGAGCACATTTGGGATTCCTTTCCAGGGTGGCCGAAAGGTTGGGCACAGGACAACATTTATAAAGCAGAATCATGGCTACCAAATTCCTAAAAGGCATCCCTGCCCAGGATGTGGTCCAGGAATTTGTGGAAGACTTGTAGCCAGGTAGGTAGGTAATTGCAGAATAGGATTAAACATATTATGTTTATATTTTTTTAAACAAACAAACACATAACATCATTATTTCACCTACTAATTAAAAGCAAATAAGAACAGCCTGATCATTTGTTTAGAAGGAAAGCGGTATTATTAACAATAATGACAAGACTTAGGAGGTAGCTTCTGTTTCTCATCTTCAAAGCACCATGTAATTTCCAAGAGGTTAGATGATAATTATCTCTTGAAATAACCCTGTGGGTTATGGATGCCCCATTTTGGAGACGGGACAGCTGAGGCCCCAAAATGGTAGGAGGCTTGCTCATCATGGCTTTATGAATAGACTCAGCAGATCCATTTGTCAATTAGACAGCACCCATCAAGCTTCCTATTCTGTGCAGCCTTGTACTAGACACTGGGGGAAATAAAGAGGCTGGCCAATGTGATCTCTAAGTTTAGTCAGTCATTGATTCAATAAGCATTTATTGAGTACTTACTATATGCCAAGTACTTTTTGATAGTCAATAAGGTTTTAATAAATGCCTACTGTATGCTAGGCACTGTGCCAGGGATGCAAAGAAAGGCAAAGGCAGTCCTTGCGTGGAAGAAACTCAGATTCTCATGGGGGGAGACAATATGCAAACACTTACATACAAGCAAGATATATGCGGGGTTATTATCCAGAGAAGAAAAGCATGATCGTCAAGGGACATGGAAAAATGCTTCTTGTATGAGGTGAACCGGAAGGCAGCTAAGTGGTACAGAGGATAGAGCACCAACCCTGCAGTCAGAAGGACCTGAGTCAAATCCAGTTTCAGACACTTACCAACAACGTGACCCTGGGCAAGTCACCCCCAATTGCCTCAAAAAATGAAAATTAAGAAAGAAAAATAAAGGAAACCAGGGAAGTCAGAAGGTAAAAATGAGTAGAGAGAGTTCCCGGCATGAGGAAGCCAGTAAAAATGTCCAGAACTTTGTGCGAGAAGCAACAAGGAGACCAGAGTCACTAGATTGAAGAATATATAGGGGTAAAAGACATGTAAAAAGACTAGAAAAGTGGGAGGGGGCCAGGTTCTGAAGGGCTTTAAAAGCCAAAAAGAGGATTTTGTATATTATCACCTGGAGGTAATAGGAAGCCACTGGAGTTGGTTGAATGGGGGGAAATGGAGGAGGGGAGGGAAACAAGACACTGTCGGATATATCCTTTAGGAAGATCTCTTTGACAGCAATTAGAGTGGAAGATGGACTGGAGTGGTGAGAGCCCGGAGGCGGAGAGCCCCAGCAGGTTTTTGCAATAGTCCAGATTACCATGATCATATCTTAGTATATATCTTTTATCTACCTATTTATTTACATGTTATCTCTACCATCAGAGTGTAGGCTCCATGAGGGCAGGTATTTTTACTCTAGCACAGAGTAATTGCTTAACAACTGCTTGTCAACTAACTGACTTATAGTACTTTAAGTTTTACTAGAGATCTTAGTGCAGTGTTAAGCTATTAAAGCTTCCCACTGCACTAAGACTTTTGGGACAATCATATGCATCTATGTTTTCTGCCATCAACCTCTTTAGTCTTCCCCCATCTGAGTGAATGGAAACACAGATGGTGGTTCTTTAACTACAGGAAAGGAAGATCTGAGTACAAACTCACCAGGCATAGTGATGCTGGACAGACTGGTCAAGGAGAACAAGGCTGTGGTCATTAAAATCATGGGAATGTGGGTTGGGCAGCAGCAAATTTAATAAAAATTCCCTCCCTCCCAGAGAATGAGGATCCCTCTTGCCACAATCAATCTTAGGAAGATACTGAAGATTGCCTGGCAGGATAAAAAAACAGACACTGAGGTCCTTACCCAAACTAAACTGCCAAGCATTCAAACTCTGCTTCAGAGAGTGCAACTCCAATGGGCTGGTTGCAAAATGTATGCTTGCCAAAGACTATTTTATGGAGAACTCATACATGGCAAGGGTTCACATGATGGTCAGAAAAAATGATACAAGGACACTTTCAAGGTCTCTCTTAGGAATTTTGGAATCGATTATGTGGCATGGTAAACACTGGCACAAGACTGCCCAGCATGGCATGCCCACATCAGAGAAGGTGCTGTGCTCTATGAACAAAGCTGAATTGAAACAGTTCAAAGGAAATGCAGGATGCACAAATTTAGAGAATCCACCCCAAATGTTCACATGGACTATTTGTACCCGACCTGTGGTAGAACATTCCAACTCATATTGGTTTGATCAGCCACCATAGGACACATTGAAACTTGACTCTAGCGTAGTGATGTCATTTTGGTCCTTTGTGAGAATGAAGCACAACAACCAACCAACCAACTAAGGTTCATACATCCCACATCACCTGGGTTTCCATTTGACCAGAACTATAAAGGACTAGGATCCTTTCTTCAAATGATATTCAGACAGCAAAGACAGAGAACTGATAGGATTATGCCTGAGAACAGTACTTTTATCATTTACCAAGATAGCCAATGGGAGGTATTCCCTTAATAAACCCTGAGATTATTAGTCAAATACACACACATACACACACACACACACACACACACGCTGGAATGCAGATGAAGGATCTCCCACTCCTTTGAGGAAGGGGAACTCTGGTGTTAGAATTCACTCATCTATAACTTAGTAAAGAAGTCCTAAATTTTCTAAGGCACATAGAGGTTAATTGATTTGCACAGGGTCACATAGTAAGAGTCTCACTAATAAGAGTCAGAGGGAGTCTCTGCATCTTTCATCCCCTCCCCTCTCCTTCCTCTTCCTCCCTCCCGTCCCCTCCCCTTCATCTACCCTCCTCTCCTCTCCTCTCCTCTCCTCTCCTCTCCTTTCCTCTTCCTCTCTTCTTCTCTCCTCTCCTCTCCTCTCTTTTCCAACCTCCTCTCCTCTCCTCTCCACTCCTTCTTTACTGAATATATCATCTGCTGAGGTGACCTGACCTCTTTTGATATATTAGGAAGACTCCAAAATCTGGTAGGGTGAAGAGGTTAGAAGTATGGCCCCAGGAATGCACTATGTGCCAGTCTAGCTTAGTTTGGAGAAGCTCATCACCAAAAATGTCACTGTTTCTTCCAGCTCTGACACTCTGTCCTATGAATCTAAGGCCCCTTCTAGACTTGTCATCATCAATACCACCACTACTACCAAATATCATGTGAGTTTTTTAACCACAGTAGTTCCTGAAGATCATCTATAAATGTGTAGGTAGGGTTGCAATCTGCATTGGTGAAGGGAAAGCTCAAAATGAAATCTTGAAGTTTATGATCACAATGCCCTTCAAAGTCTTTGACAATGTGGTACGGTGGACAGAGAACTAACTTGGGAGTCAGAGATGTGTTCAAATCTCCCTCTTGTCTTCTCCATCCACCCTCTTTCTAATGTTTACTAACTGTGTAACCTAGAGCAAATTACTTACATTTTTTTTGCCCTTTGTTTCTTCATCTATACAATAAAGGAAGAGGACTAAATGGCCTGACCTAGATATATGATCTTACAATTTCATAGAATTTAGCCATCCCAGTAGTAACATAGACCACTCTTCTCATTTTAAAGAGAAGGAAATTGAGACTCAGATAGAGGAAGTGACTCCCAGGGTCACAGAGCTATATCATAGCAAGTAAACATTGAGTCTAGGACTAAAACCTTGGCATTTTGATACCGAGTGCAGTGATACATATCCAAAAACCTGGATTGTGGTTCTGACTCCATCATTTGCTAGCTGTCTGACTAACAAAGTCCCTTACCCTCTCAAACCCCAGTTTCCTCACTTCTAAAATAAGGATAATATTGCTTCCCCTGGATTGGATGAGATGTGCACTAAAGTGATTTGTACTTAAAGAAATTAATTCAGGTTATTCACTGGAAGGTCAAATTTAAGGTCAAAATTAATTTTATTTAAGCTGAGCTTAAATATTTTGGCCACACAATGAGAACACAGGACT
The DNA here is from genome assembly GCF_028583685.1 of Petaurus breviceps papuanus. Taxonomy (NCBI): domain Eukaryota; kingdom Metazoa; phylum Chordata; class Mammalia; order Diprotodontia; family Petauridae; genus Petaurus; species Petaurus breviceps. Next base: position 5,746,498 of record NW_027186442.1, on the reverse strand, counting down.
CACTGGAAAAGATCGTGATATTGGGAAAGACTGAAGGCAAAAGAAGGAGATGGCAAAGGATGGGACAGAAAGAGAGTGTCATGGAAACAACGAACATGAGCTTGGACAGATTTGGGGAGATAGTGGAAGAGGCCTGGCATGCTATGGTTCACAGGATCATAAAGAGTGAGACATGACCCTATTACTGAACGACAACAAAAAAAACTGCAAAATACTAGGCTTGTGTGAGGTGTTGCTATTTATTATTATTTATTTCCATGCTTTAAGAAGCTGTGATTTCAGTGAGTTTCTAAGGCTGAACAAAAAAAAAGGAATTTTTTTGCAGGTAATTTTTGGGGGACAAATATCTCTGCTTTTGGAGAGCTTGATCCTCAGATGTCCTCCACACAAGCTGCTGCCAGACCATAAGTGAAGCCTTTCCAGCTTGAAAGGAAGCAAACAAACAAAATAAAAATTAAAAAAAAGAATTTTGGGGGGACAATTGGGGTTAAAATGACTTGCACACAGCCAGGAAGTATCTAAAGGTGGATATGAACTCAGATTCTCCTAATACAAAATCTTCAAGAAACCAAGGTCGCCCCTACTCTAAAATGGGGCAGCAGAAAAGCAAGATGGTGGTGGGTTATTAATGTTATCACTGACACTCTCTCCCCACCCCTAGCAATTCCTTGCATGTCTCTAACACTTTAGGCTTTGCAAATCCCTCTCCTCATACCTGTAAGAGAGAAAGCATGATTTTGATTATTCCTAACCATTAGGCAACTGGTGGCACAGTGAACGAAGTGCTGGGCTTGTAGTCAGAAAGATCTGAGTTCAAATTTGACCTCAGACAATTTTAAGTCATGTGACTCTGGACCAGTCCCTTTAACCTCTGTTTGCCTCACTTCCTTCAATTATAAAATGAGAAGCAATCCTAGCACCTATCTCCCAGGGTTGCTGAGAGGATCAAATGAGATTATATTTGTAAAAAGCATTTAATACAGTGGATGGTGGCACATAGCAGACGGTACCTAAAAGCTTATTTCTGTCCCTCCCCTTTTTGTCTTTTTTGGACCATTGATATAGAGAACTCCTGCAAACAGTGATAGGCAACTTCTTGGCAGTTTATCATCTTAGAGAATAGTCACAGAGTCAATGTGTCCCAAAGTTAAGACTTGAACGAAACTCTTGTTGACACTGACATTGATTCTCTCTTTTTTTGTTTGGCTTTTTTTTCGAGGGGAAAGGCAGGGCAATTGGGGTTAAGTGACTTGCCCGAGGTCACACAGCTAGTTTTGTATTAAATGTCTGAGGCTGGATTTGAACTCAGGTCCTCCTGACTGCAGAGTTGGTGCTCTATTCACTGTGCCACCTACCCACCATGACATTGATTCTCTAATTATTATGTCACACTACCTCTCATCTGTATTTTGCAGATATAATAACTAAGTGAAATGACTGGTCCAAGCTCACTTGTTAGAGCTGGAATTAAAACTCAGTTCTTTGATAATAACTGTTTATACAGTGCTTTAAGGTTTGCAAAGCAGTTTATATACATTATGCTTACGACAACCCTAGGAGGTAGATGCTATTATTTTATATGCAAGAAAACTGAGGCACATAGAAGTTAAGTGACTTGCTCAGGGTCACACAGCTGATAAGTATCTGAGGTAGGAGTTGAACTCAACTTCTCCTGACACCAAGTCCAGTGGTCTATCATTGGCCACCTAGCTGCTCATAGACTGCAAACCCATACAGTGGCACAGGCCTGGGATTTGATCTGCCAAGGAGACTAAGACTAGCTGATCTGGAGCTCATGACTTTCAAGCTGTAGTGGGCTAATGGAAGCTGGAAGCAATATGGCGACCCCCTGGGGTGGGGGTGGGGTGCCACCAGGTTGTTTAAGGAGAAGCAAATCAGTCCAGACCAGAAACAGAGTAGGTTAAATCTCCCAGATGATCAGTAGTAGGAATGTGCTGGTAAATGTTAAACAATCAGCTTTTGGGGGGGAGAGAGGGATGTGTGGATGACACACTTCAAAGTTTAATCTGCATTCTTAATATTTTCTTCATCACTTTCTTAAGTCTAGATGGTCAACAAAGCAATAAACCAAACCCTGATTTTTGAAGAGTAAATGTTCAAATGAAAACATTTAACAACAGGCTTTCTCTCCTGAACAGGTTGTAACTGACTCTAGCACACTCCTGAATTGGTAATCCCTGCACTTCCAGCCTGATTGAGATAGGGAATTGTTGCTTTTATTGTTCAGTCATTTCAGTTGTATTCAATTCTCCATGACCCTAATCGGGGTTTTCTTGGCAAAGATACTGGAGTGGTTTGCCATTTCCTCCTTTAGCTTATTTTACAAATGAGGAAACTGAGGCAAAGAGGGTTAAATGACTTCACCAACATCGCATAGCTAGTAAGTATCTGAAACCAGATTTGAACTCAGGAAGATGAGTCTTTCTGACTCCAATACCAGCACTCTATTCACTGCATCCCTGAGATAAGGAGACTCAGTTTCCACCCCCCAAAAAAATATTTTTAATAAAAAAAGACTTCAAAACAGTGCTTTTCTATTACCCTAAAGTGCCCTCATAAAGTAAATGTCCCCCGAAGTGGAGAAACAATGATTATATAAAGAAAGGAAACTGAAATAAAGCAGAATTGGAGGATATATATATATATATATATATATGACTTTCTGTGGCTCTCCAAAGGACAATGAATTTTTAAGCCTCTTGCTGTAACCTGGAATGAAATATTCAGTAAGGCTGTAATGTGATTCTTTCTCTGTGTCAGGAAAAAAAAATAGTAATGCCACTCATCCGTCACCACCACCCAAAGCTCCTATTTCCTCCTGGCAGACACTACCCAATGATAGAGCGTGCCTGATCACCAACCATCACTGGCAAGTGTTCACTCCCCATGAAAGGATCTGTAACACAGGTGTGCCTCAGGGAGGGGCAAGAATGAGCTACAGAAAAGCTGATGAGGACTCACTCTTTTTTTTTTTTTGTTATATTTTTCTAAGAGTTTTACAAAATGGTATAAGAGAATTCACCAAGAGAAGCATCATGGCATGGTGGTTAGAGTTCTGGAGTCAGGTTCAAATCCTGATTCCCACACTAACTAGATGTGAGGCTTTGGGCAAGTCATTTAACCTCAGCTTCCTCATCTCTAAAATGGGTATGCTTGCACAAGGTTATGCTTCATAAACTTTGAAATACTCTATAACTGTGAATTATTATTATTATTATTAACATGTGTCTATTCATTCACCTGTCATTATCTTCCCATGTTCTTAGGTTTGGTCACCTCCTGTTTTGTTTCTTTTCCCCTTATCTGGGCCTGTGATTTCACGGGTATTTGGAGCTACCATGAGGCACTTCCTTCTACCAAAGCAGATAGCCACCTTCTCTGAATCTTAGGGTCTTACAGAGTCATCTGAGGCACTAAAAGGTTAAGTGACTTTGCCCAGTATGTGTCAGAGGCAGAACTTGAATCCAGAGTCTTCTTGACTCTGTATCTCCTAGCCATGCCATCTATACAGGGCATCAGCAATAGCAGATGGTGGGCTGTCCCTGCCATTAAACTCAGTTCTCATCACACAGGAATTTGAATTCATTTCTAGCACAACAAGCCTATATTAAGTACAATTAAATAGTACTTCAGTGTTCAATGATCAAAGCCTATTTGATCCCAAAGGAAGCATTAGAGTTTCTTGGTGGGGAAGGGGGAAGGATGACTAGATGTGCTTTAAGAAAATCACTTTGGCAGCTGTGTGAAGGATGGATTGGAATGGGAAGAGACTTGAGGCAGGGAGACCTACCAGAAGGTACCTACCTGTTGCAATAGTCCAGGCAAAGAGGTGAGAGGGCTTAAACTAGGATTGTGGCTATATGAGTAGAAAAAAGAGACATACAGTAGAAATGTTAAGGTAGAAAGAATGAAATTTGGCAATGAATTAAATATGTGGGATGAGTAAGTATAAGGAATCAAGGATGTCACAGAGATTGTCAGCTTGGGTGACTGGGAAAATGGCGGCATCCTCGACAGTAACAGGAAATTTCAGAAGAGTGGTGGGTTGAGGAGGGAAAATAGTGAACTGTCTGTTTTTGATATGTTGAGTTCGAGCTACCTCTAGGACATCTAGTTGGAAAGGTCCAATAGTCAGCTGATAATTTGGGACTGGAATTTAGGAGAGAATTGGGTTGGACATATAGATTCTGGAAGTCATCTGCATAGAGATGATAATTGAACTGATATAAGCTGATGAGGTCATCGAGAGAGAATGTAGAGGGAACAGAAGATGTTAGGACAGATGGCAGGGATTGGGGGACACCAGTATTTAGTGGGCATAACAAATTTTTCATCAGCAAAGAAGATTTGGGAGAGGGTGGAAAGCAAGGAGAACCTGGAGAGAGAAGTGTCCCCAGAACTCAGAGAAGAGATAATATGCAGGAGAGAAGAGTGATTAAAAGTTTCAGATAAAATAGTTAAGAAGAATAAAGATTGAGAAGGGGCCAATAGAATTGGAAGACAGAAAATAGTTGTAGAAGAAAATTTCAGTGAGTGATGAGATTGGGAACTATTTGCAGGCGATTAAGAAAAGAGTATGAATAGAGAGGTTGAGGGACCAACCGTAGATGGCTTTTTCAAAGAGATTGATTAAGAAAGGGAAAAGAGATGTAGGATAATAGTTATTAAGGATAGTAAGATGGATTAACGGTGCAGGCACCTAAGTGGGAATGTCTAGAGCACTTTACTTAGAGTCAGAAAGACCCAAGTTCAACTATAGCTTCAGACTTACCTTGTACAAGTCACTTGACCTCTCATAACACCTACCCGACATGGTCGTTGTGAGGATCAAATGTAACTTTGCAAATCTTAAATTGCTATTTTAGTACTAGCTGTTAATAATAATAACAAGCATGGTGGGACATGGGCATGTTTGTAGCTAGAAGGGAAGTCATCAATAGAGATTAGAGATTAAGGGGGAGTGGGGTTATCGTGGGGCAACATGCTTATGAAGATACAAGAGAATGGGATTGAGGGTATATGAAGAAGGAATAGCCTTGTTGAAGACAAGGGCCATCTCTTCAGCAGAAACTGGGGTAAAGGAAGAAATGTTGAGAAATTATGTCAGGGAGTTGTAAGATAAGGAAAGGGGAAAAGAGGGAGTTCTTAGGGAGTTGCTTTAATTTTGGTGGGTAAAGTGTGAAGGAAGGGTCTCAGCTGAGAGGATGAGTGCAGTGGGAACCTTGAGGAGAGAGGATATTGTAATAACCATTGTGGAGAATGTGACAGAGACTCAGGAAAGAATGAGAAAAGATTGCCTTGCTTCAGTGAGGACCCATTTGAGATCAGATACCAAGGTTTTGGTGGATCCATTCAGCGCAGTTGCAATACTTTCTAAAATAAGCTCTGTGATTTCCAGAGCATAGGAAGTGTACTATATGGGAACTCCCTCTACAACTTACTAATGACTAAGTATGTAAGCAAGGGCAGCTAGGTTGCTCAGTGGATAGAGCAGCAGACTTTGTAAGTTTAAATTCAGCCACCAACATTTACTAGCTGTGTGACCCTGGGCAAGTTACTTAACCCCGTTTGCTTCAGTTTCCTCATCTGTAAAATGAGCTAGAGAAGAATATGGCAAACCACTCCAGTTTCTTTGCTGAGAAAACTGGATTGAATTAGAAAATCATTAAATCTGGGGGAATTTCCTAAAACACAGAAAAGTCAAATGACAAACTTAGGATTGCCAAGCTAATAAATTTGGGTTTTCTTGACTCTAAAACTAACACGTTTAATCATGCTGCCTCTCTATTTAGTAGGCTCTTATAAATGTTTGTGGAAGAAGGATAGGAAGGAAGGAGGGAGCAAAGGTTGAGAGCCAAGAACTTTTTTTCCCCTTAGTTCCAAAACTTGGGACAAGGATGAGAACGAAAAGGGTGCCATAGCATTTTCAAGTTATGCTTCTGCTACAAAATATTCTTTATTCTCATCTCAAAGAATGACAACTTTGGCAAAATATCTTTTTAATTTGAAAAATAAAGACAAAGAAGCTAATTCTGGATAACAGAACCTATATAAAGAAATGTTCCTAATCACTAATAGTAAGAAAAATTCAAATTCAAACAACACTGAGGTTCAACTTCACACCCATCAGATTGACAAAGATGATGAAAAAGGAAAATGGTGATTATTGGAAAGGCTGTGGAAGGACAGGCACTAATGCACTGTGAATGGCATTGTGAATTGTTCTAACCATTCTGGAAAGTGATTGGAACTATCGTCCAAAGTCATGAAGCTGTGCATGACCTTTGATTCAGTGGTATCCCTATGAGGCAGATATTCCTAAAAAAGTCAAGGACAGAAGGAAAACAACCATATAAAATACAAGAATATTTATAAGGGAACTTTTTGTTGTAGCAAAGAATGAGGTGCCCATCAATTGGAGATAGTACAAATATTGTATATGAATATAATGTGTAGTATTATGATGTGTGAATATTATTGTACTGTACTAAGTTTTAACCAGGGTGTGGCTGCTGTATGCATTACAGTTTCTTGGAGACACAGGTAAGAGTTGGGTGATGGTGAACACCAAAGGTGGATGAGCAGCCCAGACCTCACGCTAGAGGTGCTAGTCCTCTTGGAACTCCCCATACACTTCATACCAGGTTGTAGACAACTGACAAACTTCCAAACCATTGGTGAGTTAGGGGGTATCAACTCCAAGCACTTCCCCCAGGTAGATGGGCAGAGGAGAACAATTTGTTCCAATGACCATGAAGGTGGCTGAAGCAGGCACTGTGGAGAGCTTAGAGCTTACTTAGTCAGGTATCAAAGACACCAAAGTCATGCATTGCATCCTGGGCCATTGCCAATTGTCCTGACTTTTGTCTTGCCTCTGGACTTCAGTGACTCTGGAAGAAATAATGAGAATAATGACTTTGTGCAACTCTGCCTCACTTAAATCCAATTCATGTGCAAGTCAAGACACCACCCTGTGATGTCATTGGTCCTCTTCAAAAACAAAAGATGAATACTATACTAATAACAAAAGGGATGGGTTCAGAGAAACTTGGACTTATATGAACCAATGGAGAGTGAAGTGAGCAGAATCAGGAGAACCATTTATTCAGTGATTACAATAATGTAAAGGAAAATAACTTTGAAAGAACATTGAATTGCCCAACCATGACTTCAGAATACTGATGATAGATAATGCATGCTTACCACCTCTTGGCACAGAAATGATGGAGGACAGGTATGAGAAAGGACATATTTTCAGTCACAGCCAATGTGTTGATTTGATTTTGTGTGACTATACTTAATTGTTACAAGGGAGAGCTTCTACATACTGGGTGGGGATAAGGGGCAAAGAATTGGGAGCGTGGGTAATGATAGTGATACAAAAAAAAAAGAACAAGAAAGGAGTATCTATGAAATATCTAAAATAACAAAGGAGAACAGAAGAAAATATAGAAGGGTTCACAGATAAGCTGGGCAATTTTATTATTATTGTGCTAATTTACATATATACTATTAAAAAATAAGCTGTACTAAAGAAAAATTCACAGTTGTATATATGTTCCTCTCTTCTTTTCTGTGTACACTGAAATATGTTCATGTTTGCAAATTTCATAATGAAAAACAAAATGTTAAAAAATCAGAAACCCTTGGGGTGGCCAGGTAGCACAGCGAGTAAGAGCACCAGCTCCAGTGTCAGCATCGAATCCGAATCCGGGCTCAGACACTTAGCACCCACCCAGAAACATCTGGCCGTGTAACCTTGAGCAAGTTAACCCCAATTGCTTAGGGATGGCCAGGTGGCTCAGCGAGTAAGAGCACTGGCCCCAGTGTCGGGATGACCTGGGGATCAAATCCGGGCTCAGATACTTAGCACCACACCCAGAAATAACTGGCTGTGTAACCTTGAGCAAGTTACTTAACCCTGATTGCTTGAAAAAAAAAATCAGAAACCCTTAAAAGTGACAGATTTCCAATGGTGTAGGAGAAAGGGTATTGAATTTGAAGGCAAAAGCCCTGGTCCAGAGTCCTGGCTTTACTATTTTATTAGCGGTCAGCAAGTTACTTCCTCACTCTTGAACCTCAGTTTCTAGTTTCCTCTTCTGCATCACAGGGTCTCTATGAGAAGAGAACATCTGAGAGAAAAGTCCAGGTAGCTGGAGAACACTTAGGAGAAGGAGAAGTAATGTATCCCAGCTCCTTCTCAAGCTTTGGAAGTAGGCACCTGAGCCTGGATGATGAGATGTATTATCTTTCCAATTGTATGAATGCGACCTTAAGAAAATGGAGCTAAACTGACCCCCTTTGGCAGCTGGGAGGGATTTTATATTCCAATATAAATGTTTCAGTATGAAATGGTAAGGCAAGCCAAATGATAGATGAATTTACAAAGAAAGAACTCAGCCTTCTAAAGGGCTTACTTGCTGTTTCTCCTTGGGAAGCAGGAGCCACAGCCAGTGTTCCACTTGGATGAGCTCAGAATAGAATTATCTACCTGCCCCTTACTAGTGTGTTATCTGAAGTCTCCTGGTGACAGTTGGATTGATAACAGCCTAGGGGTTGGAAAGCCCTTATCTGGGGGGTAGCCCCGGGCTATTTGTGACCAGCATGATCTGCCCTGGGTTCACTGATGTTCAGAATTCAAGAGCTCACCTTCTGAAGCTTTGCCTGTGTCTGCAGTGGGAAGAAAGATACTTTATCTATTCAAAGATTCTGATGTGACAGATATGTATATAAAGGATTCCTATTCCCTTTTTCATGAAAATTTGAAACAAAAACCAACACTACTCCTATGATTTTCTATATAAACCAGGAAGTTTCCTAATTTTTGCTAAATTACTTTTTTGAAATAGTGATTTGACATAGAAGCACAGAATTTGAGAGTTGGAAGGAAACTTTGTGTCCATCTAGAACAACCCTATACAGGAAAAACATGAATAGTATAATATACCTGGCAAGTGGCCATGCAGGATCTGCTCGAAGACCTCCAAGGAGGAGGAACCCATGACCTCTCTAGGACAAGTGTAAACATTAGAAAGTTATTCCTGAAATTAAGCCTAAAATGACTTCTTTGCAACTTTCACCCCCTACTCCTGGTTCTGCCCACCAGGACCAAACAGAACAAGTCTAAGGTCAAGGGTAACCAACAAACCTCCAGTCAGTTGGTGAGTTGGGGATGTCTACCTTAAGCATGTGAAGGTTTCCTCCTGGTAGAATGTGCAGTTGAGAACAATTTATTCCAACAGCCAAGACGGCGGCTGCAGAAGGTGCTATGGATTGCTTAGAGCTTGTTCAAACATTAATGATGCCACGGTCATCTGCTGCATCCTGGGTCATCACTGGTTGTCCTGACTGTTGTCTTGCCACTGGACTTCAATGACTCTGGAAGAGAGAGTGAGACTGACAATTTTGTGTAACTACCTCACTTAAATCCAATTCACATGAAAGTCAAGACATCAGCCCATGATGTCAATTAGAAAATGAAGGATCAATGACAACAGTTCCTCTTCCACATGTCAGTTCTTCAAAATCTTGAAAGTTCCCCCTCAATCTTTTCTTCTCTAGGCTAACCATTCCTTAGTTCCTTTAACCAGTCTCCATATACCATGAACTCAAGCCCCCTTACCATCCTGGGTCCACTAGCATTCAGATAGTGTTTTAAGGTTTACAAAACACTTTACATATGTTATCTCACTTGGTCTTCACAAGAACCTATGAGTCAGGTGTTATTGTCCCCATTTTACAGATGAAGGGACTGAGGCAAACAGAGATTAAGTGACTTGCACAAGGTCATATAGCTGGTAAATGTCTCTGTCCTTTTAAAATGATGGTACCTCGTACTAAACATTATACATGAGATGAAGTTTGATGAAGTGAGACTCTTGCTTCTATTCCTGGAAGTTATACCTCTCAGAGAAGACTAAGAGCCCATTAGCTTTTGGGGGCTGCCGTATCACAATGCTGATTTATATTGAGCCCGTGGTCCTCCAAAAACCTCAGATCATCTGCTCAACAACTGCTGTCTACCCATTCTTCTCCCATTATACTTCTGAAGGTGATTTTCTTGGTACTCAAGTGTGAGATGTTACATTTATTCTAACTGAATTTCATCTCATTAGATTCAGCCCAATGCTTTAGCCTGTCAACATCTTTTTGGTTCCTGACTCTGTCATCCAGCCAATTAGCTGTCCATCCCAGCTTTGTGCCATCTGCCAATCTGATGAGCATGCCATCTATCCCTTTACCCAAGACACTGAAACAAAACATTAAGCAGCATAAGGCCAAGCAGAGAAGCCTGGGCTACTTCACTGACAACCTCCTGCCATGTTGACATTAAACCACTAACAATTATTCTGACAGTCCTGACATCCAAGAAGTTTTGAATTCCTCTAATTATGCATCTAACTCATATCTTTTATTACTCCCTGCAAAAATAGTGTAATCATCAAGTGTTACTGTGGCATGGAGGTATCTGTGTTCTCCTCATGTCCCACTCCCAACTAGAAAGGAGGTGGGCTGGGGGAGAAAACCTCATAGACTACTCCTGTATCTTCCCCCTGGGTTGCCTTAGAGGTGGGACTTTCCCCTCTAGCCTATATTAGCTCTCTCTCACACATTCTCTTGGATCATTGTGAGAAAAGAAGATTTAATGTAGTCTCAGGCATATACTCACCACTCATAGGCACACCAGCTAGTTCTTCAAGGGGAAATCCAACTGAACCCTGAATTAAGATTTTAAGGTATTATTTTGGGGGGAGGTTTATAGAATCACAATACTCAACTGTATGTAGATCAATAGTTATTGGAGGACAAATAGCCTCCTAACATAAAGGGGGAGAATTTCCAGTTAGGGCATTCCATGAGATAAGGAAAATACTTTAGCGTTATTGTACATTCTGATCCTGAATAATGACATGGCTACAAATAATAAGAACAAACTTATTTATTTTTTAAAAGAGTACAAATCCAGTCTCAGACACTTACTAGTTGTGTGATCCTAGGCAAGTTATTTAATCCTGATTGCCTCCAAAAAAAAAAATCTAAAAGAAAAAAAAGAGTACAAACTCCCTTTGGCAGTAAGGAATAAGAAAATAGGAAATACAGAGGGTTTTTCAGCTCTCTCTGAATGGATAGAATGGGGAAAAGAAGAAAAAGAAGGGAGGAAACTGCCCTTCACCTGGATTCTGTGGACCAGGAATGATCACTAAGCTTGGGGCTCACCTCCTAGCCCCACTGCTTTTCTGCTACCTCTAGTGGGCGAAACTTCTTGCAAGCACTGCATGCAGGATTCCATCTCTCCAGTTGCCTGTCCCTGACACCTCTGCCAAAGCCCTGATCTTGCTGCCACTGCTACCTCACCACTGTCTTGCCAACCCAATATCCCATTTCTTTAAGCCATATCTTCTTTGCCTGCATTGCCAATTAGAGCCCTAAAAAATCAGATCCCATGACATCCCCAATTCTGGAGCATGTCTTCTCCATAATAGAAACTCCAAGGGGGCTATGCAACTAAATTCCTGCATCGTTGTCCTATGAGGCTTTTATCTACTGACTTCTAGTGCTCAGGTGGAAGGGAGGGCTACATTGGTATGATACACTTTATTTAAAGCTTTGTTAGAATTTGGGTAACTTATATCCATAGCAAACCCTTCATGTACTATTTAGTTTGATCTTGATTAAAAAAAAATTTAAGAAAAAAGGAAGTTGGTGTGGCATGGCCTGTTCTTGATGGTGCTATCATGGCCTTTTGTACTCAGCATTTTCCTTACTAGATATTCACCATCATCTCTTTAATGGCCCATTCTATGATGTTCTCAAGCCCACTGGCCTCGAATATGAACACTATGTTCTTTCTCCTTTTCTGAAAATGACGGCAATCTTTGCCCTTTCCAATCTGATTTTCCATAATCTTTTACACATTACAGACAGTGACAATCACATCAACCAATCAGCCCTCCCAATGCTCAATGGTATAGCGGCCATACTAGCCTATCCAGGCCAATCAACTAGAGCTCTTCAAGGGCATCTGAGTGCTCTCTTATTATTTCCTTACTAATCTTAGGTATCAATTCCCTGTTGTTCATTTTGGTCCTGCCATTTCCAGGGCAAGAGTCATTTTCTTTGGCAGAAGAAAAATAAAAAGCAAAATTACATTTTTGCAACTCTGCCATTTCTCTGTTGTCGGTTATTATTGACCCATCCATCTCAAGCAGTCATATTCCTTCTTTGATCTTTTGTTCTAACACAGCTATGGCCATGCTGGTAGCTGAAGCAGGCAAGTTAGGACTTGGTCAGACATCAAAGATGCCAAGCTCATCCACTATCCACTGCATCCCGGGCCATCAGCAGTCTTCCTGACTTTTGTCCCAACACTAGACTTCGATGCCTCAGGAAGAAAGAGTGGGGCCTATGATTCTGTGCAGCTCTGCTTCACTTCGATCCAATTCACGCTCAAGAGACATCACAGAGCGGTTTCCTCTTCAAAACAAGGGATAAACAACAACCCCTTCCCCCGTCCTCCTTGCTGTCCTTTGCACCCTTTACCAACCTCAGCTCATTACGAGCTTTCACAATCCTCACATTATTTTTTACAGGACTGTGCCATGCTCTTTTGCTCATGCTGTCTTCTGGCCTTGCCTCCATCTTCAGAATACTTCTTCTGAAAGTCTAAATTGGTTGGTGAGATCCTTGTGTATTCAAGGCTTCTTGAGTATCTTCCCCGACTGACTATCCTTGTAGCATTTTAGTCTGTGGGCTCCAATTTTCATTCTGAACACTTACATCTACTTTCCCCAAATCAAGGGTACACGTCATACTATGACTGAATTGCCTCTCTTTCTCTGTCACACACTCTATGAGGGACTGGTCCTCAAATCAAACAGAACTCTAATTAGGAACACTGGTACTAGGGGAGAATTTAATTGCTTGCCCCTTTCCTACCTCTTACCCCACAGAAGACAGTTGTCCCCCAGTTGGATGCAGTCTCACTGGCCCTTGGAGGTCATGGGGAGTGGAGGGTGTTGTATAGGGAATGGTTTGCTTCAGAGGGGGTACAAACTGATCTGGACAACCCCGAGAGAAGACAGAGGCTGAGAGATACAGCAGGAATAAGGTAGGACCTTTGAGACAGAGGCAGGCCTGTGGAGGGACAGAGCCTTTGCTGGGCTTCCTGGCATGCACAGGGAAGTATACTCCCCAATTCTCTCCACCTACACTGGAATCTGGGAGCTAAGCCCGGATCATTCTACCCTGCTTATGGCTCTTTTCTCTGGACTTCAATTTCCTGATCTATGAAATGAGAGGATTGGACTGGGTCACTTCAATGGTTCCAGTTTTATGGTCTGTGTCTATGATCCTAGGCCCTTCCAGCTCTGATGTTCTTTGTGCTATGATTCCTTCCAGATCTGACATTCCAGGTTCATTGTCCTTTACAACTCTGACATTCCATGTTCTATAGTTCTAAGGTCCCTTTTAGTTCTTCCACTCTGTCCTGTGATCCTTAGGTTCCTAATGTCCCATAGCTCAATGGTTAGATGGTCCTTTTACGACTACCAGTCTATGTTTTGTGGTTCTAAGGCTAGTTCTGACCTTCTAGATTCTATGATCTAAGGTATTTTCTAGCTCTTATTTGTTTATGGTTCTATTTACTAGTGGTATCCTTTTAATACTACTCTCTTATTTCCTTTATAGACTGTTCAGCTTTAGCTTTAAATGTACTATCTTGCTTATGTGATTTCTTTTTTTTTTAATTTAAAAAAGTTTTATTGGGGCAGCTAGATGACACAGTGAATAGAGCACTGGTCCTGGAGTTAGTAGGACCTGAGTTCAAATGTGACCTCAGACACTCAACACTTACTAGCCACGTGACCTTGGGCAAGTCACTTAACCCCAATTGCCCTGCCTTCCCCCTTCCAAAAAGGAAAAAAAAAGTTTTATTGATATTCATTTTTTATATCAGAGTCACCAATAGTAGATGACCTCTGTCTCTCTCCCATCCTCCCTTTACAACAAAGAAAAATAGTAAAGGAAAACCAAATGAGAAATTGACCAGATCTGAAAAACTATTCAATGTTTTGTACTTGTAAGCCACCACCTTCTTACTGAAAGATTGTAAAATTTATCACCTGAGATTGGCCATTGCATTTAATCTGCCTTCTGATGTCTTCTAATATAGTTTTAATTTACATTAATTTAATCCTTGTTCATATTGATTAGATTCTACTTTGTTCACCCTATGTCAATTCACACAGATTTGACCATATTTCTATAAATTCCTCATATTTCTAAAAAAGTTATTTTATTTTTAATTTATGGAATAAAACAAGCATTTTCATAATATAGTACAATAAAAAGATGATTGAACATGAAACTGTAAATCTACTATGCATAAATTACTATTCTTTAAAATATACAACAAAATTGTCATGTAAATTTCTTTTTTTTTCTTCTCTCCCTCCAGGTGGCTACCATTAAACACAAATAGGTATATATATGTATATATGTATATATACATATACATATATATACGTATATAGATATATGTAAAAATATTCTATTCTTACACTTCTATTTATAAGTTCTTTCTCTGGATACAGATAGTGCCTTTTTTTCATATGTCCTTCATACATATTCACCAATTCTTACAGACCAGTAATATCCCATTGCACCCATGCAGCACAATTTGTCCTGCCATTTTCCAGTTTGTTTTCCATTTTTTGGCAAAGTATCAAACTGAAGTGGTCATAATATTATCAAATACAGTGCATTTATCATGAGAGCCTCTTTAATTTGCTGACTAAATGGAGACTACATGCATTTAGCCTTGTAAGATAAAAGTTGCCCCCAAGGGATCATGGGAGAAGTCACAACATTATAACTAGGCTAGTGGCCTCTTAGATTTCTGCTAATCAAACAAGGGGCAGTTAAGAGTGTTACAGAGACCTCCAGGGCTTAATGAATTACTGCATTGATGTGCTTCAGTTCAACCTGCTAAATCTAAAGTGGATACCCACTTGCTGAAGATCAATTAGTTAAATGCTTGAGTTTAATAACTCATGTTGCCCTGCTTGACCTAGGGAATCTGAGAAAGCTAATAATGTCCTGCTGCACCCCCACCATGGTGTTGTAGAAGGATCATTGGCTCTGCAGTTAGACCAGGCTTTGAGTCCTAACTCTGTCATTTACTATTTATATGACCTTGAACAAGTTATTTAATTTTATGACTCCCTAGTGCCTAATATGTACAGGGCTAATAACCCTTGTACAGCCTACCTCATAGGGTAGTTGTGAGGAAAGTGCTATGTACAAACCTTAAAATGTTAAAGAGTCATCAGCTATTCATTTGTTATTATTGTATAAGCCATAGGACTTGGTAGTACAATAGAAAAAAAGCACTAGTTCTGGAGTCAGAGGACCTGGATTTAAATCCTACTTATGACTTCAAAAAGCTGTTTGGCCTTAAGCAAATTTTTTAGCCTCTCTGAGCCTTAGTTTCCTTAACTGTAAAATGAAGGTTTGGGACTACAGGGTCCCTTCCAGCTCTGGATCTGTGATGCTTTGATCATATGAACCCAATGGAATCATAGGTTAGTTTTATTTGGGAGTCTGCTATATTAGAACTTTTGTTTGTCTTAGTTAGCTTCTTATACATATATCTGGTCATTTCTACCTGTGTGATGGAAGTTAAAATAAATTTGTCAGTAAATTTCTTAAAATTAGACCATAACATCCTCAAATCATAAGATTTATAGGTAGAAGGGACCTTAGAGGTTTAAAACAGATAAGTTCAGTGACTTGGCCAAAGTCACATGTGTAGCATGTAGTAAAACCAGGAAAAAAAATATAACAAATTTTGCAAAGTTCCACATAAATTTCTACTATTATTTTTTCCCTCCTTAAAAAAATGTTAACAAAACCATTGACACAAATTCCTCTAAATAACATATAAGTTAGTGATTCCTGATTATGTTATTGACATGGATAAAGAGTACTTTAAATTATTTTATTTTATTTTTTACATTTAGGGGCTTGAATTTTCCACTTTCATAGCACTTGTTTTTCAGGCTGGAAAGAGCTGCTCCTTTGCCAGTTGGCCAGGGCTATGGTAATACCAGTCAGTCAGTCAGTCAATCAACAAGCCTTTGTGAAATGCCTTGGCACATTACTTGGGAGTGCCCGGCTTCCTTGGGAGGTTTCACTGGCACTCTGCTGAGAGTCTCATCTTGCTGATTACAGGTTAGTGGCAGCAAAGGATGCGTCCTGATGCATGTTCTGCCTTCCCAACACTTAGAGGGTCAGAGCTTCGGGCCTGCCCCAGGCTGACTCAGAACTCAGAGCTGGTGGCTTGAATGTTGCTGTTACAAGACAAAATGGGCGATTCTGGTGACTATTATCCATGACATTAGGGTTTCCTGCTTGCTCGCAATTTGGTAGGAGGCAGCAGCTGGACTACTAATTGATCTGAGCCATAGGAAGTCTCTTCTCATTTGGGCACACAGGCACTCACTTCGATATATAAAGGGCAGCTGGTGAGTTGAACCAACAGGCACAGAATGGCCCCAGCAGTCTAATTCTACCAGGGACTTCCTCCTAGAATCACTGCCTTGGTCTAAAATAGAGAGGATAGTGGAGCAAGATTCCAGAGACACTGCTTTGATGAGCCCTCATTTTTGCTGTTCAGTCATTTCAGTTGTGTCCAACTCTCTGTGGCCCTTTTTAGGGTTTTCTTGGCAAAGACACTGGAATGGTTTGCCATTTCCTCCTCTAGCTCATTTTACAGATGAGGAAACTGAGGCAAACAGAATTCAGTGACTTGCCCAGGGTCACACAGCTAATAAGTATCTGATTTGAACTCAGGAGGATGAGTCCTGGCTCTAGACCAGGAGCTCTATCCACTGTGCCACTTAGCTGCCCTGTGAAGGCTCATACTTAATGTATACTGCAAGGATCTGCCATCTTCCCTCCATCAAGACAGGTGCCAATCTCTACCCTGCTCAGTCCATGATCTTCATGTAATGCTGGGTCTAGAAAAATCCATAGAGAGACTGGTTGTCTGGATGATGGATGAATGGTGCCTAATGAAGCTCATACTTGAAACCTTCCCAGTTTGGAAAGTTAGGCCCTCAGGGTTCGTGCTCCATTTGCATAGTCTTTGAAAACCCAGGTTCCCTTACATGCTTAAGAGGAGGCCCCTGGAGGGGGGCTTTTGTGGAGGTTCCCAAAGAGACAATGTAAGGAATAACTCTTAGATTCCTCCCCAGAAGAGAGAGCAAAAAGTCTTTAGCTGTCAATCAATCAACAAGTATTTATTAAGCATTGTGCTTAGTGCTGGAAATACAAAGACTTAAATATGAACAATTTTTGCCCTCAAGGAACTTATATTTTTACAGATCACACGTACACATAAAAGAATATATAAAATGAACAAAAGGTAATTTTGGAGGAAGGAATTAGGAGCTTGGGGAGGGGATGTCCTGCGAAGTTGGGGACTAATCGTTGTTTGTCCTTGTCTTTGAAGAGGACCAATGCCATCATGGGATGATGTCTTTATTTTTGCTTTTTGGAAGGCAATTGGCGTTAAGTGACTTGCCCAAGGTCACATGGCTAGTTTTTTTGTGTGTTAAGTGTCTGAGGCCACATTTGAACTCAGGTCCTCCTGACTTCAGGGCTGGTGCTCTATTCACTGTGCTACCTTGACTTGTGGATGAATTGGATTTAAGTGAGGCAGAGTTGTACATATTTGTCAGTCTCACTCTGTCCTCCAGAGTCATCAAAGTCCAGTGGCAGGACAAAAGTCAGAAGGACTGGTGATGGCCCGGGATGCAGTGGGTGACCTTGGTGTCTTTGATGTCTGACCAAACTCTAAGCACTTCAGCTGCCTTCCTGGACAGTGCAAATACTTATTCTCATCTGCCCTTTCTGTCAGGGAAAATCTTCATGTGCTTGGGGTAGACACCCCCTAACTTTCTGTCTGGTTTGAGGTCTAGTGGTCTAGCCTGTCTGCCCAGATGGTTTACCAGAGTGTGGTCACTGCTCATGCTACAGCTTCTTGAAGCCACAGATGAGAGCTGGGTGTAGTCACTCTGCACATCTGTTAATGGAGTATACAATCAGATACTTCCGGGGACTAGAACAAAAATAAATGAAGATTTATTAATAACAATAATACCTAGCATTTATAGAGTGTCTTAAGGTTCACAAGGCACTTTACAAATATTACCTCATTTTATCCTCAAAGCAACACCATGAGATAGGTACTATTATTATCCCCTTTTTACAGATGAGGAAACTGAGGCAGGCAGCGGTTAGTGACTTGCCCTAGATCATGCAACTAGGAAGGGTTTAAGGGAAGATTTGAACTCATTCTTGATTCCAGGTTCCATTCTCTATTCACTATACCATCTAGTGCTTAATACAGGCCAGCGTGGAGCTAAGCACTGGAGACACAAAGAAAGCCAACAAGAAAAATGGTTCCTGCTCTCTAGGAGCTTCTAGGGAAAAAGGAAACAACATTTAAATAACTGTGCTGTTGTTGTTCAGTCATTTTTTAGTTGGGTCCAACTCTGTGGTCCCTTTTGGGGTTTTCTTGGCAAAGATACTGTAGTGTTTTGCCATTTCCTTCTCCAGCTCATTTTATAGATGGGGAAACTGAGGCAAACAGGATTAAATGACTTGCCCATGTCACACAGTTAGTAAGTATCTATGGTCACATTTGAACTCAGGAAGATGAGTCTTTCTGGCTCCAGACCTGGCACTATATACTCTGCATCACCAAATAACTATATACATTCAAGATATATTATACAGTAGAAATATTATATAATAGAAATAGAAAATAGCCTCAGATGGAAGGCATGGGGTGGGGGAGGGGAGGAAGACGAGGAAAAGATTTCCTGCAGATTTATTGTCCCAGCTAAGACAAATCCCTTGATTATACATCAGCATCCACAATAAGGTAAACCTTTTTCTTTAGATTTTCTTCAATATATAGAGGGAAGAGGAGAGAAATACTGTCTGTCTGCATAAGTAAAGGTTGTATGGAGCTGTACATCTGACAGCCTGTTATGGTTCTAAAATCCTTCTGAATGCTGACATTCTGTATTCTGTGGATCTAAGTTCCCTTCTGAGAACTATCCCTTACTGGCAAAATGCTCCTACTTCTCACTAAGGACTATGTCTATATTCCTATAGCTCTACAAAGAAGGCCTTCCCCTTCCCCCTCTCTCTCTATGGTAGAAGGTACTTCTCTAAGTCACTCATATAGCAGGTATGCTGCATTGGTGAATGGAAAACAGGACACCCCTCATCCTTCAATCCAATCCAATTCATTCACTAATCATTCATATGGTGCCTTTAATGAACAAAGCTCTGTACTGGGAAGAGCCCCTCTGAATTCTTAACCTTAACCAAAAAAACCTTTCTCTTGATGTTTCTACCCCATCCAGCTACTGTACTAACTCTCTCTTCCCAGTTCGCTCCTAAAAGCACTTAGTCAAGTTTTCTACTTCCTGCTGATCCTGCTTCCTGAGTAGCCACCCACTTTTTCCTCAACCCCTTTCAACTTGGCTTCTGTCTCCATTATTCTGTTAAAACTTTCAAAGTTCTGACCAATGATTTCCTAATTGCTAGTTCCATCAGCCTTATTCCCATTCTAGTTTTTCTGATCTCTCTCTGGCGATTTTGCCAGTTAAGCACCCCCTTGTACTCAAGTAGAATGGTGTTGTGGGAAGACCACAGGCCTTGGAATTAGGTTCTGACTTCACTAGCTGCTTGACTACAGGGAAGCTACTTTACAGCACCTAGTTTCTCCATCAGCAAAATGGGGATGTTAAGGAAGTAGATGAAATAGTAGGTGAAAAGTACTTTGTAAACTGCAAAGAAATGTGATCTAGAATTATTGTTAGCAAAACTGGAGCAAGAAAATGGCCTTTTGCATCTTAAGCCACTATTCTTCTTAATTTATTATGTTGTTTCTACTATCACAAATATCTGTTTCATTCCTCCATAGCCTATTTAGGGAGATTATCAGTTTTCATACCCATCTGGTTCCAGGAATATCACTGAATGTGATGAGAAAATGTCATCTACTTGTGTTTTGTCTTTATAAAAAGAGCACCTACTAATGGATCGACTGCTAAAAGCCTGAAAGGCGATGAATAAAATCCTTGCCAAAACTTTCCAATGGCCTGTCTCATGCAGACTGGAACACAATCAGCTCAGGCAGGAGACTGGAACCTGGACAGTCATTAGACACCAGTGGAAACTCAAAACAGTCTAGCTCTGTCATCGGTGTGACAAAAGGGAAATCAACCCTCAGATTTCCACTGTTTAAGGAGAAGAATTCAAAGGAGAAAATTCTCTATACGAGTAGGGGAAGAGAGATTGCTTATATAGTCCTTAGTGAGAAATAGGAGCACTTTGCCAGCAAGGGATATTTCCACAGAAACAGATATTTCGAAGAAGGGATCTTAGATCCATAGAACGCAGGATGTCAGCATTTAGAGGGATCTAAAAACCATCAAACCCTGGCCCCCCACATTTGCATGACGACAACACTGTAAAAACAACTTTGAAAACCTTAAGAACTATGATAAAACAACTAGAAAGGGTGTTAGAATCCTGGAACACACACACAATGTCAAAGATGGATGGGGCCTATGATAGAAATGACCTTAGAATACTGGAACACAGAATGTTGAAGGTAGAAGAGGCCTTAGAAGCCTAGAAGACAGAATGTCACATCTCAGAAAAAAAGTAACTCAGAAATCATCTGGTTCTACTCCTTGCTTTTACTAGGTAAGAAAACTGAGGCCCAGAGACAAGTGACTTGGCCAAATTCAGATAGGTAGTTAGTTGGAAAGCTGGTGCTAGAACTCTGGTCTCTCTAATTAGACCTGTCTCCATTCTATTCTCCACTCACAAAATTAAGGGGACAGTGCTTTAAACCATCCATCAATCATTTGGCAAATACTTACTGAGTAGCTACTGTATACCCAGACTTGTATATGGTCCTGTGGGGTTACAGCAGACATTATAAGATGCCTTCAAGAAGTTTATAGTCTAGTGGGCGAGACAAGTCAAGCACATAAAAAGAGAATGAATAATACATTAAGTTGGCACAAAAAGTTCATGATTACTTGCCAAATAAGTAATTTAGACAATGAACAAAGGTACAGTTTTTCCCAGGAAAGAAGCTTATTCTAGTCTCCTCATTAAAAAAATTAATTTTGTTTTATCATCAATACAAATGTTTAAATATATGAATAAGAACCAAAAGAAAATATTGGAAAATCTTAAACAATAATGAAAAAAAATGAAAGAAATCAAATTCTCCAACAAACCAATCATAGAATAAATAGGCAATGATATATCCTAAAAATTAAGTAAAATAAGGTGAGAGCTGTGATTGTGAATTGCACATATTACTGTCTCCTTTCATTATTTACCTACTGATCAAACAAATAAAGGCTTTGTCTGTTACTATCCATTGTATTTACCATGAGTTTTGCTGATGTTTGATGTCCCACCCTCCACCTTTCTTTACACAGTTGAAGTCAGTGTGTATAATGTTATTTTGCTTCTTTTTTTTTTTCACTCTGGGTGACTTCATATGAAACTTCACTTATGTGTTTGTATTCTTATATTTGCTGCTTCTTATAGCCCATTATAGCCCAGTGATATACCATTAGAATCAACTTATTTAACCATTCTCTAATCACTGAACAGTTTATTTCCAGGCCTTTTTTTGCGATTATTATTGCTTTTTGGAGGGCAATTGGGGTTAAGTGACTTGCCCAAGGTCACATGGCTAGTTTTTTTGTGTTAAGTGTCTGAGGCTGGATCTGAACCCAGGTCCTCCTGACTCTAGGGCTGGTGCTCTATTCACTGCACCACCTAGCCATGCCCTTTTTTTTGCTATTATAAATAATGCTATTGTGGGTTATTTTTAAGATAGTATTTTCTACTTGTTACAAATTTCCTTAGAACTATAAAACATAAAATTGGATTTGGAAGTCAAAGAGCATTAATATTTTTAGAAAAAAATTATTGTATAGTTAGATAATTGAAAGAGAGAAAGAGAGAAGGAAAAGAGAAGAGACAGAGAAAGGCAGCAGTATAGACCAGACATGTCAAACCACCTTCACCACCAAAATTTTCCACATATTATGAAGATAGACCTTCACCATGAACCCAAGAGCCTTGAGAATAGCAATGTTTCCAGCATCCTCAGCTTGTCCTGTAGGTGCTACAGCCACATCTATTGAAGATCCAGAAAAGAACATTTTTGTCAACAAAGTATTTGGCACTGTCAAATTGGTCCAATGGCAGAAACTGATTAGATGTTATCATGGAAATGACATTAAAGAAGTATTAACCTGTTTTGCTGCTACACCCTAAGGACCATGAAATCTTTCCATCTGACTTAGGGCTGGACCTCCTGTATGTGCTGTCTGCCCAGTTAAAATGCCAGCATCTCGAGAGTAGGGACTCAATTTCCTGTTTCTACCCCCAGTGCTTATAACAGTGCTTTGCATATAGTAAATGTTTAATAAATGCTTTATTAATTCATTAATCCAAAATGATAGGATCAACATTTATAGCTCCACCATCAATGAATTACCATGTTGTTTTCCACATCCCTGTCAATACTGAATTTTGTCATCTTTTGCTATCAATGCTTGTTTTATGAGTATTGGGGGGGGGGTGCATCTCAAAGTTGTTTTAATTTGAATCTAATTATTGATTTTTATTTCAAGTGCTTATTTAAATCTGTTTCAAGAACTGATTGTTCATATCCTTTGACTACATTAGAGAATATTATATTACTCTTATAAGTTTACGTCAATTTCTTATAAACTTTGCATGTCAGACTTTTATTAGACCTGTGAATAAGGTACAATCCTTCTGGAAAGCAATTTGGAATTAATGCACAAAAAGTTACTAAATGGTGCTTGCCCTTTGACCCAACTATACCACTGCTAGGCTTATACCCAAAATAGATCAAAGAAAAGAAAAGGTCCTTTATGGAGAGAAATATTTATAGCTGTTTTTTTTCATGGTGGCAAAAAAAAGAAAACTAAGAGGATGTCTACCAATTGGGGAATGTCTTAATAAGTTGTGATATATGGTTATGATAGAATATTATTATGTTGTAAGAAACGGATGATTTCAAAATTACATGGAATTATGTGAACTGATGCAAAGTGATACAAAGAATAATTTATGACACCAATATTATAAAAATGAAGAATTTTGAGAACTTTTATTTATAAACTAATGAAGAATGAAATGAACAGAACCAAGAGAAAAATTTGCATGACAACACAGTAAAAATAAATAACTTTGAAAACCTTAAGAACTATGCTCAATACAGTGAACATACGTGATTCCTGAGGACCAAGGATTCAATAGGCTCTTCATTACATACAGGTGGTAGATTTAGGGAGCAGAAGGAGATCCAAACACACATATGTATTTGTGTATAGCCATTGAGGGATTTTGTTTTGCTAGACTATGTATGCTTATTACAAAAAAATTTTGCAATGTTTCTTTTCTATTTTTTTCCTAATGGGATAGAAGGCAAGAGAGGGAAAAAAAATAGATTTCTGTTAATATTTTTTAACAGAGAAGTGAGGGGATGCTACAGATGTGAAATGTTACATGACCTTTCAGATGAAGTGACTGTGTTCTTAGCTTTGCTTAACTCTTTTACCTTGTTACAAGACACCTTTCCTAAAGTGGGAGTGATTGTAAATGTTTGTAATACAGAAACAAAATTGAAAACGTAAGACTTTTCTTTGAGATGTTTAATGTAAAGTATGTATTTTCCTCTTAGTCTGAATGTATTGCTTTTAGTTAAGCAAATTCTTTTTATTTTTATATAACCAAACTGTGTATTTATTTATTCTATATCACAGTTGGCTAAGATTTTTTTTCTCCTACCCATAGTCATACAGAATTTAGGCTTCCAATATCCTATATTTTTTTTGTGGTACCCTCAAATATGGATGTGTGATCTCCTCAATCTGGAGGTACTCCCCAGAGATGCAGATTGCAATGCATTCATGCCTGCCCATCCATGCAGTGCTTGCCCATGCCCTCTCAAAATTTCCCAAAGGGAGTCTACTAAATATGCTGAAATCCTGCCTCACTTTTCCCCAACTGACATCACTAGGGGACCAGTGGAACATTCCAACTGTATATTTTCTTTTTAAAATTTACATCATTGATCCATTTGGAACTTACCATAATGTTTGATGCTAAATGCTGGGTTAATGTTTTCTGAAAAAATAATATTCAGTTTTTCCTGGAGTTTTTGTTAAATTTTGGGTTCCTTCCCCAATGAATTTTGTCCTTGCATTTATTAGATATTAGATAGCAATAAGCATTTGGTTCATAAACTTTGCTTACCTAATCTAGTATACTGATCTGTTTTTCTACTTTTTAAAAATCCAGTATCAGGTACTTTTGACAACACATATCATTTTAGACCTGAAAAATGCTATTTTTATTTCATCTTGCTTTGTCCCATTTTCCCTTTTCTTGTACTTCTATGTGAATTTTGTTTTTGTTTTGTCCAGTTCTACAAAGTATTCTATTTGCATTTTAATTGGTTTAGTGTTAAATCTATAGATTAATTTTGGTAGTAATGTAATTTTTACTATGCTAACTTAGACAGGCCAAGAATACTGAATTCTGGAGGTAACTAGTAGCACATTGGATAGAATGCTGGGCCTGAAAGCAGGAAGACACGAGTTTAAATTTGTTCTTAGATACTTCATGATCCTGGGCAAGTCATTTCATTTCTGATTTCCTAAGTTTTCTCAAATGTAAAATGGGAGATAAAAATAGCAACTGCCTTGCAGTGTGTAAGGACCAAATGAGATGCTTGACACATAGTAGGCTCTCTGCAGATGTTTATTTCCTTGCCTCCTTTCCCTTCTCCGGGTATCTAGTTCTTCCTTTATTTCTATTTTCTTAAAAATTGCTTTATAAATTCTCTATGTGTCTTAGCAGGTCAACTTCCAGATATTTAATATATTTTGTTGTTTGTTTGAATGGTATTTATTTTCTATCCATTTTTCCTAGTTTTAAAAAATAAATATGCTGATGATTTTGTGAGATTATTTTGTACTCTGCTACTTTGCTGAAGCCATTTATTCTCTAAATTAGATTTTTGCTGTTGATTATTTTAGTAAACCATCATGTCATCTGGAAAGAGATATTTTAGCCTCTTCTTTGCCAATATTTACTCCTTTAATTTACTTTTCTTGTCATGTTCCTATTATTAGCACTGTTAAAACTATGCTGAATAATAATGGTGATAGCAAGTACCCTTGTTTCATCTCTGTTCTTAATAGGTTGTGTCATATTTCTTCAGTACAAATAAAGCTTCATATTGATTGCAGATAATGCTTTTTATCATATTGAAAAAAATATTTTCTATTGTTATACTTTTTAGTGTTTTCAACATAAAGAAGCATTGTATTTTATTAGTGGCTTTTTCAACATTTATCCACATACATTGGATTGAAAACAAAATGGTTTTTAATTGTTTTATTATTAATTATACTCATTGCCTTCCTAATGTTGAACCCCCCTTGTATTCCTGACATAAATCCAACCTCGTTATAATAAATTCTTTTTGGTATGTGTCATTGTAATATATTTGCCAATATTTAAATATATTTGCAGTGATATTATCATTAATATTTGTCTACCATTATCTTTGCCTGCCTTATCTTTCCCTGCTTTAGTAATCAAAATCATATTTCTCTCTTAGAGGAAGAGAGAGGGAGAGGAGAGAGGGAGAGAGAAAGACAGAGAGAGACAGAAAGAGACAGAGAGAGAGAGAGAGAGATAAAGACAGACAGACAGAGACAGAGAAAGATCATGAACAAAAAATAACAAGAAATAACAAGAAATGGAGGGAAAATAAGAAAATTAAAAAAAACCTATTATACATAGTTCTATGTGAGCAAAAAAGCAATGAATAAATATATTAAAAAATAAAAAACTCCAAGACAAAAGAAATAAATAACTAACCTACATAAGCCAATGTCAGAAAGAGAGATTTATTAGGTCATAAATGACTGCCATGGAAAAAAGGGGCGTGGACTACACAGAAAGATTTATAGGTAAATTTTAATCCTTTTGCTCTAGCAAATACTCTCTTTCTCACTGGCTTAGAAATAAATGTATTGATATTTTGTTTTAACAGACAGATTCTATCTAACAAACACCCAAAGAGACCTCTTAAAAAGTTAGATGGTTGATTATTTTTTTCCTATCTTTTGTTTTCATATTATCTAAATTTCTCCCAGTATACTTCTCCTTTCCCATCTATTTTAATATAAGAATATTTATTTAAAGAAAAAGAAAAAAAATCAGTAAAACCAATCAATAGATTCAAAAAGTCCAAAAATATATGCATCATTCTATACCTATATATCTTCTACATCAGTGAAGGAATTAGGGGGAAGTGTCTTCACATAGCTTTTCTTTCATCCAATCTTATTCTTTGTAATTCTGCAACATATACTATTTCATGTTTTGTGGTGCCTGTTCTTTCCATTTAAATGGTGGAGCTGCAAGCACTTCAGGCACCAGATTCTATAAGAGGTTAACATCACCTGAGGGGACATGGTATAGACTAGATAGAGTCAAAACTAAAATTGTTTTAAATGTAGTTTATGTATATGAGGGTTATCTCAATATATGCACAAATAGATATGATCTGAGGTCTGGCCCACCTCTGTGGAGAGGAAGAGAAGGCTGTCCTCACACCAGAAGTCTGCTTTCCATGTGTCTCTAGAAAGACCAGAACTGAGTCTTTTATGGTAGCAGGTATGTAGCATTCTCTGAAACCATCTGGAGTCATATCTTCTTCCCCCAGGCACAGGGCAGTCCCTCAGCAAAATTGCCCAGGCTTGGGTATTGTTACATAAAAATAAAGTCTTTTGAAGCCATTTGTTTTCATGTCTCAGACATTTGTAGCTATCCTGCCCCTCTCACCCTGTCCCCACCCAGTGAATTCTCCCCTCTAATCAAGAAAAAGTTAAAGAAATCCAAGAGTAACCTCTTCTGTACCATTTCATACCCATAGTCTTCTAACCTTTGCAATAAAACAAGCGTATTTCCTTCTTTTCTCTCTTGGTCATTGCAATGAAAATCTTTCTTTCCTTCTCACCTCTCCCTACTTCCAATAGACATACATTGAGGTGAAAAGAAAAACAAAACCTTTGTCACATATATGAATAGTCAAGCAAAATAAATTCCCATATTGACCGCATTAAAAATAAGTCTCTGATATGTCACCTCTCAATCAGGAGGTAGGTAGCATGTTTCATCATAATTCCTATGAAATCATGGTTAGTCACTGCATTGACTGGGCTTCCTTTAGAGATGACGGGTTCCCCTGGAGGTCTTAAAGCAAAGATTGGAAAATCATTTGCCCACATGCTATAGCAGTGATTCCTTTAGGATTAGATGAATGCCAACATCCCTTCCAACTCCCATTCTATGATTCTGTCCCTTGTAGCCTCTTGGAATCAGTTTCCTCATTGGTAAAGTGGGGATAATACCTCTCAGTCCTGCCTATTCCCAGGGTTACAAAAGTAAAAAACGTCATATAAATATAAGATGTTATTATTGCTGTTATAGTTTGCTATAGGGAAGCTAACGACAACATAAAAGACAAAATGGCAAGGAAAGTTTCCCAAACTTGTAAAAATCCCTGTCCCCTCTGGTTAAAACAAACAAAAAGTAACCTGAAAAGGAAATTCTTTCTAATCAGCATGTCATACCCACTTTTTCAGGTCCTAGTAATCAATCAATTATCAAGCTTTTATTAGCACATACTTTATGATCCCAAGCATTGTAGCTAGATAGGGGCCATCTCCAGTGGTCCTGATCTCTATCTTGTCACTGGATCCAGATGGCTCCACAGGAGAAAGTGAGGCTGATGGCTTTGCACAGCGTTCCCTCCTGTAAATCCAATTCACTTGCAAGTCATGGCATCATCTTCCTGATATCATGGTCTTCTACAAGAATGAAGGAAAAACAACAACACTGGAGATACAAACACAAAATCAAAACAGTTAATACCCTCAAGTCAATACCCTAATACCCTCAATTCCTCAAAGCCAGAAGGCTTCCAACAGAAGGCAGCACTTGAACTGAATCTTGAAAGAAACGGGGGATTCCAACTTGTAGAGGAGGGAGTGAATTCCAGGCATGGAAGACAGACATTGCAAAGGCACCCAGAAGGTAGCGGGAGTGTTCCATGTGAAGAACAGCCAGCCCAGTTTGGCTGGACCACAGAAAGGAGTCAAGTTAGAAAGGCAATATGGAACCACATTGTGAGCTTTAAGTGGCAGAAGAACTTTTGCTCCCGGAGGTGAAAAACTGTAAGACCTGAAGTTCAGGAAAATTACTTTGTTTGGTATGTAGATAGTTGATTAAAGTGGGGAGAGACCAATTAGAAAGTTATTGTAATAGTTCAGGCCAGAGACGATAAGGGACTGAACAAGAGTTGAAGCAGTGTGAGTAGAGAGGTGGGAAACAATGCAAGACCTTAGGGAGTTACAAATGACAAAATTTGGCATCTGTTGATATGTCGGCTAAGGTAGAGTGAGGATACCTAGGGTTGGTGCCCTCAACAGAAGCAGGGGAGTTCAGAAGAGGGATAGGCTTGGGTAGAAAGATAATGAGCTCTGTTCTGATGTCTGCCAGGCATTCAAGTTTGAGATGCCCATAGGCAGTTGGAGATATAGGACTAGAGATCAGAAGAGAGACTAGAGTCGGATCCTCTCTCTCTCTCTCTCTCTCTCTCTCTCTCTTCCTTCTCCATTCATAAAATGATATTTGAATTAAAGAAAACTGGTATGGTCACCAAGTCAAAGTATGGAGAGAAAAGTAAGAACTTGACATGGATGACAATCCTGCAAAAAAGACTTCTATTTATTTATTTTTTTTAAAGCAATCGGGGTTAAGTAGCTTGCTCAAGGTTACACGGCCAGTTATTTCTGGGTGTGGTGCTGAGTATCTGAGGCCGGATTTGATCCAGGTCATCCCGACACTGGAGCCGGCACTCTTACTCGCTGAGCCACCTGGCCGCCCCCGTATTTATTTATTTTCAAGGATTTGATTTGATTTTATACATCCCCATATTATCACCAATTCATTAAGTTCGTTAAGGTTCCATTAAGGTTTCAAAAGCGACTTTTTAAAAAGAGTGCTCAGATCAGTAGGAAGAGAGCCAAGACAGACCAATGTGGAAAAGGTCCAAAGGGCCAGAGGAACTGAGGCGGTGAAGAGTAGAAAACTGAATTAAAGACTGAAGAAAAGTTAGAGCATCCGCCTGTAAGGTTGAGAATGGACCATTAAATTTTACAATTAATAACTCATCAATCAATTTATATAGAGTAATAAGAACAGTAAAGCATTTTAAAGACCATCTGGTTAGCCTCAGTTTCTTCATTTGTAAAACGAGGACAATACTACTGGCACTATTTGAGTGGGCTGTGAGGATGGGTCTTTGTTAACTTTAAAAACCCAATGAAAATGAGTTTTTACTACAGATGAGTAAATTGAGGCTCACAAAAGTTACTAAGCCAACCGTAGATCATATTAACTCCCTGCCCCCATTTCACCTCACCCTCCCAGGTAGAGAGATAGGCAAGGGAGCCTTCTACCACCCAGCTGCTCCCTCTTTCCCCTCTTCACTTCCCCCCCCCCCCCACCTTCTCCTTGTCCTCGTTCAGGTCGTTTACTAAGGAATCGAAATGGATTTTGTTTATCCTCCCTAGACATTTCAGGGAAGCAGAAAAAGATTTCAGCAAAGGCCATTTCTATGATTATATGGGGCGGGCGAGTAGTTGGAGGAATAGGATCGTGGTAGGGGGTGGGGAGAAGCAGAATATCAATATCATCTCCTTTGAGACAAGCGCCAACCGTACCTTTTCAAACCCGTCCCAGGCCTATTTTGTACCTGTATTTTCAAAGCGCTTTACAGTCTTCTGATTGGCTAAGTGGGGGAGGGGCCGAAATATCCTTTCTCTTGGAGCAGTAACTTGAACCTGCCGGGAGAGAGCAGGGGAGGGGAGCTTTGGGGCACTGGAGGGAGGAGACAACCACAACCTGAAAAGACTCAACCATCTAGGCGTCCTCCCCCCGAGCCCATCCCGCCCCTCCCACACCCCCTTGGAATCACCCAATCGGGCTGGCGGAGGGTGGGAGCGCAGCTCCTCTCCACCTCTGGCCAGGCGCCGGGTCTGGAGGACTCCAGGCGAGGTGCGAGTGGAGTGGGGGAGGTTACAAGGTGGGCTGGTCAGAGCTTCTCTCCGCCTCCTTTCCTTCAATCCTTCCTCACCCCAACCCCAGTTCTCCCGCAGGCAGGCGGGCGAAGCCCGAGCTCCTCCCTCCCTGGGTAGGTGGGGCCGCCTCGGGCTCGGAGAGTCGGGGGGGGGTGGGGTAAGAGGGGAGGGGTCTCTCAGTCTCGGTCTCCTCCTCCTCCTGCCCGTAGAGCGGAACGCTTAGCCACCTCGAGCGGGCTCCCAGTGCATACAGTCCAGCCTACCAGACCGAAGACAGGCGGGTATAGGGGCTAAACCGGAGCCCGAGGCCGGGGCAGGACGCGAGCTGAGCTGGGACCTGAGTGCAAACGTGCGTTGTTCGGAAGGGCAAGGGCAAGGGAGCCACAACGAAGCAGATGGCGAATAGGAACTGGACCGGTGAGGGTCTCTCTCGGCCGCGGGGCCATTGAGACTTGCCAGATGCCTGAGTCTTTCTCCCACACCGACTAGCCCACGTTTAGCTCGGGGCAGTGAAATTTCTCCGCCTCTTGCCCGGAGCGAGGCGGCCCAGGAGAGCCCCAGGTGCGCTTTGGAGAGGAGTGGAGAGCCGAGAGCCCTAAGCCCGATTGTCTGCGGAGAACAGGCTGCAGTGCAGCACCGGAGTCCAGCAGGTGCCGGCTTTCCCTCTCACCCTGCCTCCGGGCCGGGGGAAAGGGCGCTGGGGGAGTCTGTCTGCCCCTCCCACCCAAGGCAGAGGTGTTCTTTGGTCCGAGTGTGTTGGAAGGGGAGAATAGCACAACTTACCGGAGATGCACGGGTGACCGGGGAGCTAGAGCAAGTGAGCGAGAGAGAGAGAGAGGGGAGGGGGAGGAAAAAAGTCACTTCTCTCCTCCTCCCCACCTGAAGGTGTCCAGCGCCTCCCTCTCGGGGCCGCGATGGCCAAGAACACGTCGGAAGGGTCGGGCAAGGAGGATCTGAGCAAGGTTCCGGACGAGGAGCTGCTACGCTGGAGCAAGGAGGAGCTGGCGCGGCGGCTGCGGAGGGCAGAGGGCGAGAAGATGGGCCTCATGGTGGAGCACGGAAACCTGATGAAGGACGTAAATCGGCGGCTGCAGTTGCACCTCCACGAAATCCGCGGCCTCAAGGAGGTCAATCAGAAACTGCAGGACGACAACCACGAGCTGCGGGAGCTCTGCTGCTTCCTGGACGACGACCGGCAAAAAGGCAAGAAGCTGTCGCGCGAGTGGCAGCGCTTCGGTCGCCACACGGCCGGCGTGCTGTGGAAGGAGGTGGCCCTGTCCCAGCAGAAGCTGCGCGAGTTGGAGGCCCGCCAGGAGGCCCTGGTGCGGGAGAACCTGGAGCTCAAGGAGATCGTGCTCATGCTGGACGAGGAGCGCAGCGGCGCCGGCTCCCGCAGCTCCATAGACAGCCAGGCCAGCCTCACCAACCTGGCGGGGGGCGCCGGCGGCGCGGGGCCCCGCGATGTGGGCGACGGCAGCAGCACGTCTAGCACGGGCAGCGGCGGCAGCCCGGACCACCACCACCACCCGCTGCACCCCCACGGGCACCTGCCGCCCCCTGGTCCCCCGCAGCCGCAGCAGTCCACCGTCCCCGCACCCCCACTTCACAAAGCAGCGGACGCGAAGGCCGGCGCTACCAGAAGATCCCTGGACGACCTGTCCGCGCCCCTGCACCATCGGAGCATCTCCAATGGACTCAACGGTAAGAAGCCGGCTCTTTCTTTCGTCTCCCCAGGGGGTCTGGAAGTCTTTGAAACCGGTAGTGAAAGTGTTTTGGGGGACTTCCGCTAGGGGGGAAGAGTTAGCGTTTTGGAAATTCCTTGGGTTTTAGATTTTCTTGGGACAAATCTTCAAAATTAGTTTCCTATACTTCGGAACATACGGCGCTGTTCTTAACTTCGGCTAGGTTGCCTTCTTTACTAGACTTAAAAGGCTTGTAATAGGGGATTGGATGAGTGGCCACTTGTGTGTTGGGGGGGAGGGGAGAATGTGTGTGTGTGTGTGTGTGTGTGTGTGTGTGTGTGTGTGTGAATCTGGATTTGGAATGCTCTGGTCCCTTTTGAGTTCTTTGTAGTTCAGCACCCGGAATAATGTTTCCCTCTCTGGCCTCTCCTGGGTTATCTGGTCCATAGAGAGCTTGAACTACTGCAGTGGTAGGGATTACTGCTTTCTCTGGTTTGTGTTCACCTGTTACTTAAGAGAAGCATCTAGCCCCTGTCCCCTCTCTCATTCCATCTCTGCCTCTGTTCTCCCCGAGCCAGGAGAAACCAATTTCCTTCTTCAGTTTTGTATTGCTTTCAAGGGGAGTTAAACAGATGCCCAAACTGTCTCCTGACACACTGTTTATATTTACTAGAAATACCATGTGGGAGGCCCAGGCATAGATTTGCAGCATGAAGTGGGTGATTGGGTTTGTGATAATGGCTTGTATGTGTGTTTCTTTAAGTATAATAAGGGGGTAAGCCTAGCCAGTAAAGGAAAAGCCATGATTTGGAAGGGAGGTCTGCAGGGTTGGCCAACCCCTTAACAAAGGTTAAGGTTCTGTGGATTTAAGGCAGGTTTAAAATCTTTCAACCCTCCCAAGGGGGTGGTAGGTGGGTGGGAGGCAAGAGGTAATTGTGTTGATGGAGGGGATTTAGCTAGGGGCTTGGGGCCTAATCAGTTCTGGGATTATTTGTTCCAGAGAAGGAAATTACTTTTAGAGAAAATGCAAAGGAGGCCCAGATCTTGGACTAAAGCTGAATTCTTCCTGTCTTTGTTGACATCCTAACACGAAAGTGAAGGCTACATTTTTCTGGAATAAAATTTAAAACATTCTTGCATGTTTCTCTTTAGGGAGGCACAGCCTTGATAACAACAAAACTGGAGTGTTACTGAAATAAAATAATAAATATGCTTATCAGTTAGAGGGGTTATCCTGCATCATAGTGTAAGTGTTCATTTCGAGTTCTATCTTATAAGCACAGTTTTAGTTTATGAGAATAAAGAGATGTCTTGTGTTTCAACTCACATTTGTGATATATATATGTGAACATATCCATACACACATGTGTGTATTTGTGTCTAGATGTATATATATATGCACACACATACATAAGTGTATATATACATAAATGTGTATATATACATACATACATACAGTAGTCCTTGGCAAAGAATGTTAGTGGTAGTATTAGGTATAAAGTATTTTTATACTAATTATCTCATTTGCACCTATGGGGCAAGGAATCAAGTAGGAGTAGCCCCATTTCACAGAAGAAGAAATGGAGAGAAGTTGTGAGTGTCATAGCACATCCAAGAGATGTCTGAATGGGTACAGTTTGAACATATGAGAATGTTTCACTAATGTGAAAAGGAGATGAAGGGAAGACATGGTTCCCCTGTTCACATGTTCAAAGGGATGCGATGGGGTTAGGAAAGGTTAGACTTGTTCTGCTTGCCCCAGGAAGCAAAAGTAGGACCACTTGGTGGAAGTGACCTACGGATAGGAGGCTTGATAGGAGGTAAAAATTCCAGGCAAGTAGGTACCTCTGAAGAGTGCAGTCGACTAATTTTATTGGTTATTGATTGTAGTTAATAAGCTCTTAGATTTTTTTATTTGCCCAAGGTCTCTTAGAAAATGAAGGCAGTGGGGCCTTGCTTTGGGTGCCTGGAATAGTATTCAACTTTAGTATTTTTAGTATATTTAGTAGTTTTTTCTTTTTATGCACTGAAAATTCATATGATATGGGGAAAACAAAACAAAACTGTCATCCTAAACTCCTAACTTTTGGATCCATTTTTCCTTAAGAAAACCTTGGGATTCAGGATTAGTAAATACCTGTCACAGCCTGTTCCCTCTTCTTCAAGTGATGCTTCTTATCTTCCAGGCTGTATCTGGCTCTGCTTTTCTCTCCTCCTCTCCAGAGCTGTGATGGCACTTCCTTGTTCTTCCACATTTTTGGTTGTTCAGTTCCGGCTTCTGGTGGTTATTCTAAACTATTTGCCTGCAGGTGAAGATTAAACTCATAGTTTCTGGTATTCTTTAAAAGTCATTTTGGAAAATTAATGAGGAAAAAAAAATCTTTTTTTAGGATTGTAGCTCCTGTGGTAAAAAGAGTTTCTCAACCTAGAAATCAGGATTTGTATTTCTGATTATCTGGTAAACTGACTTCTGTACAGGGTGGGGTAGGGAGTGGCTGGTAGTAAATAGAGGAATCCTGATTTGTTGGGACTTGGGTGGGCCCTTTAATACCTTTCAATTCAATCCCTTCATTTATCTGAGGAGGAAATGAGAAGTGACTCAAGTGATTTGCCTGAGATCATATAGGTAGTTTTAATAGTAGTTCTTAAATAAGAAAATAAGTTACTTATGCTTTTACTTGGCTTGTTGAAGTTTAGGTTTAAGTGGATATTTTGTTACACACCAGGGATCTTTTATTGTTGATCTTTTTGTTTCTAGTTGTGTGCTATTCACTTGGCTGGACAGAATTTCTGATTGTTAATGTCTTCATTGTCCCTGTGCACAGGGCCACCCTCCTCCCCCACTGGAAAAACAAAGACAAAAATCCTACAACACTTTATGGAACTCCCAGCTTCCAGTTTTCGTTGTAGAAGTGAGAAGCCCTTGATTGTCTAGGGAAGATGTTACAAGCAGGCAGGTAGATTGCCTACCTCTTATCCCAGCCTCTGTGTTTCTTCTGATTCCAAAAACATAGTGAGAATTTTATTAGCTTAAAGAAGATCCATTTTGGGGGAGAGAGGTGGGATTCCTTTTTGTGCACATAGTGGGTGCTTAATGTTTGAATTGAATATCTTTTCGATGAGGTCATTTATAATAATGATCTCTTATCTCTATGTAGTTATACTTAGACTTAAATGTATATGTATATACACTTATACTCTATGTAGTAGCATATTATGGTTGCAAGGCACCTCCACTTCTGTTATTTGTCTTACCAGTACATTTATTAAACCCCTATAGTGTATGGAGCTCAGTGCTGGATGGGTGAAATTAAGTTTAGCTATGTGACAACAATTCAGAAAAAGAGTCAGAGCAGGTAGCATTATCTCCATTTGACAGCTTATTTGGTTATGGTTTCACAGGGGTAACTGAGACAGAATTAGAACCCAAATCCACTCTTCTCCAGGTTCAGTGTGTTTTCCACAGCACCAAAAGCCAAGGATTCACCTGCCATCGTCTTAACATTCATTCAGAATACCCATAAAGTCCAGAAATTTGACAAAAGTAGCAGTAGAGCTTTTCTGTTAAACCATACAGTGAGTGTACAAAAAAGAAGTTTCACGATAGCAGACTGCTACACCGTTGTGATGAGGGCATTTACTTGCATTCATGGGTGTTACATTCAATGATTTCAGATTTTCTTCTAATGTTGATGCTCTATAGTTCTGTGAAACTAAGAATTAATTCATTCTGATATGCATGGTGACTCTATCTTGTTCTCTAGCTCTAGGGCCTCAGAATTGAATTGCTTTAAATTTTCCTTCTAGCACATGTAATTTCAGCAAACCATATAGCCCTTTCTCTTTGGTCTTCTGTTTGTTAGACAGTTTCAAGACAATTATGGTGACCTATCAGCACCTCTAAACAAGTTGGAATTTACCTCTTTTGGGACTTCTGTTTACTGTTTAGATAGAGAGTTAGCATACACATAGTGATGCCCTTAAATGTGAATCTGAATGGATGCCTGTCAGTAAAAACAGAACCCAGAAGTCCCCAGCTAATGATGTGTGTACAGTTGTATAACAGTGAACTGATTCAGGTAGGAAAGATTTAGGTCTAGTTTGAAGATGGCATCAATATCCGGAGAAAATGAATTGAGAAAATCTAGAAAATCTTTTGAATATATAGGCACATGTACCTATTTCTCTGGCATTTTTGGATTGACAGAAGGAAACTTAGCTTAATACAGAGACTAGACAGGGATAGAATGTGAGAAATAGTAGGGATCTTTAAGAACATTTATTCCAACCACCTCATTTCCCAGAAGCCCATGGAGGGCCAACAACTCTCCCAAGGAACATATAATCAGGAACAGAGAGGAGAATAGAAGACCTAGGTCTTCAAATTCCCAATCTAGGGCTCTTTGTGCTATTATGCAGTGTTGCCTAAACACTCATTTGCTCAATGAGACCATTTTCTTCATATTGAATCTTGTGTTCTATCAGTTCTTAACTAGCTGGGTCTTAGTGATGATAACAGAGTAGCAAATTCAGACAGATGAGCTAGAAAAATCCAGTAAATCGGGTTAATGAATTGAGGAGATGGCATTTGCTCATTTTTATGGTGAGGCAGTGTGGCATAATGGGAAAAATTCTGACTGGGATCAGAAGACCTGTGTTCAGATTCCCAGATCTGACAGCTTTACTTCCAGTGTGACCTTAGGCAAGTCACTCACTTCCCTGGGACTCAGTCTCTTCATCTGTAAAAATGAGGGAGTTGTTCTAAAAGATCTGTAGGGATCCCTTCTTATGCTCCATCTATGATTATATCTATGATCCAATTGTTTTTTTGAAGTCAGGGTTTTGTGCCCATCATCCATTAAATTAGAGAAACTTTACCATTGCTCAGATGGGATTACTTGCTTTTGAAGCTTTATTCAAACTCTGAGAAGGGAAAAAGAGAACAGAGAAAACCCTATTTTAACAGAGAGGAAGGGAATGGATGGTCTTTATTCCTCTGCTACTTTGTTTAAAAAGAAAATCACTCTGAATGAACCCTTTATTTTGTGCCTTTCAGCATAAGAGCCAAGGCCAAGACCTAAGCTACTACATGTTACACTTCCAAAACATAACCTAATCTAGTGAACAAAGGTCAGCAAAGATTGATGGCCATGGTTAGATAAGGTTTTTTTTTTTCTTTTCCTAAACATAATCAGTTATGCTCTCATCACATTACTCCATTGGTAAGCCTTGAATAGGCTCCCAATATCCACTGAATGAATTCTTTGGGCTGGCATTCGATCCTCTCTATCATTTGGCTTCAGTCAACTTTTCCATACTTACCTCCCATTTTTCCCTTTAGGATTCCTGTACTTCACTCACATATTGGACATATACAGACTTATCCTTTCTACCTTTATTTGATTGATTCCTTTATATACAATGACTTCTTCTGGTCTACATCTTTGCCTGCCAAGCTCTGCCCTATTCTTCAATAATAATTACTTTCCCTACTCTTCAGTGATAAGAAGAATTTGAGCACAGGCACCAGTACAGGCACACACACACACACACACACACACACACACACACACTCACACTCATACTCATACTTACACACATACACACACAGGTTTGACCATGTCCCTCCCCTACTCTAGATGTTCCAGTGGCTCCCTCTTGGTTCTAAAGTAAAATACAACTTCTCTCTCTGGCACTTGTAGCACTTTACAATCTGACTCAATCCTTGCCATCCTGCATTATCAGGAAAGGACTCAATTCTATTCAGAACCTTCAGAAGAAGAAGACTGGGTGCATGATTTATTTTACAATAACTTTCTTTTTTTTTTTTTTTTTAAAGCAATCAGGGTTAAATAACTTGCTCAAGGTTACACAGCCAGTTATTTCTGGGTGTGGTGCTAAGTATCTGAGCCTGGATTTGATCCCCAGGTCCCCCATCACTGGAGCTGGTGCTCTCACTCACTGAGCCACCTGGCTGCCCCTTACACTAATTTTCTTAAAAAAATACTAAAATAGAAATACATTTGAGTACTTAAATGGTTAATCCAATTATCTGGGAAATGCCATATGTGTAAGAGATAATTTCTTCAGTGATAATTGAATAAATGAGGCATCAAAATTAGGTGTGTGATTCAATTTTTGTTGTTGTTTGGACCATTTCATTGCCCCAGTGACAAAATTCCCTGTTTGGGTGATACTACTACTACCACCACCACCACTACCAGTAGTTAGCAGTTTTGTAGCTCTTACTATGTGCTAGGTACTACTGCTACTATTACTACTATGACTACTTACACTACTGCTGCTACTGCTACTATCACCACCACCACCACTACCACCACTACCAGTAGTTAGCAGTTGTGTAGCTCTTATTATGTGCCAGGCACTGTGCTAAGCAATTCACAAATATTATCTCATTTGATGTTCACAACGACTCTGGGAGATAGGTACTGTTGTCATGCTTCTCTACAGCTGAGAAAACTGAGGCAAACAGAGGTTAAGTGACTTGTCCAAGGTCACACAAGTAGTACATATATGAGGCCAGACTTGATCATATCTTCCTGACCCCAAACTGAGAAGTCTATCCACTGGCCCTATCCATTGTGCCAAAGACTTACAATAAGTCCTACAACTCAGAGGTCTTGGAGAGTTGTCTGGTAGTTCTGGGATGGTACAATGCCATGCCTATCATCACACAGCCAGTGTACTTTCCTCTCTTTGTGCTTTGATTAAAAGGAGGGGGGTGGGCTATATAATTTCCAGGGCTCCTACTACTTGTGACATTTTGACTCCTCCATGGAGTTCAATCCATTTGGATCAGTAGGGTTAGGCTTATATTATACTGGGTTTCTCTAGCAATTCCGATCACTGGGGTGGAGGGGGGAGTGGATGTCGTTCCATAACGTTGGTACCCAACAACTATGATCAACACAATGACTATATAGTATGTCCATGACATGATTTCTAACAAACTCGACCAAGGAAGTATCAATAATTTGGCTAGTTTATATAAAGCATGAAATGTACCTAAAGGCCTCGCAGTACCAAACTTCAAACTATGCTACACAAAGCAGTAATTACCAAAATTATATGATGCTGGTTAAAAATAGAATAGCAGATTAAGTACGAGGTTCAGAAGCAAATGAACACAGTAATGTAGTATTCCATAAACCTAAAGATCTGAACTACCAGGGTAAGGATTCATTATTTGGCAACAAATGTTGGGAAAACTGGAAAACAGTCCTATTGAAATTAGGTTTAGGGGACCATCATCTCATAACAGGTACTTCAACAGTATCCAAATGGATATATCACTTACATATAACAGATCTGGGGTATACTACTACTTCTGATACTTTTGGGTATATAGGATGTTGGGCTGTCCTCAACTGAGTCCGAGTGGGGAAGGTCTTAGCACCATTTTGTGTACAGTAATGCAGCTCCTCACAGCTTTTTATGAACTGATATTTAACCAGTTAATGAATCTATAACTATGTATTGAGGTCTTCTTAAAGCGGCAGGCCCTGTGGAGG
This sequence comes from Petaurus breviceps papuanus, assembly GCF_028583685.1. Lineage (NCBI taxonomy): Eukaryota > Metazoa > Chordata > Mammalia > Diprotodontia > Petauridae > Petaurus > Petaurus breviceps. The sequence goes on along the minus strand of NW_027186442.1, from coordinate 5,706,952 downwards.
GTTAAAAGGAAGACCTCACAATCTAACATTTAAAAAATCAGTGCTAAAGTAAATAAAGAGTTTCATTGGTATATAAAAGATTAGGTAATGCTTTTTAAAAAGTTTATTTTCAAAGTATCAATTTTTTTTATTTACTTGTCCCTCCCTTTTCCCTTCCCCATTGAGCAAAAACAAATACAAAACAATCCTGAAAAACAATTCCACCAATACATATTAAATTTTGCTTTTAAATAAAGTAGAGCAAAAGGATCTTTACAGGTATTTGTTTTTAAATAATCACTAACCTTACATAGTTTCTTTTTTGTGCCTTACAGTCCTTTCTAAGACTTCAGTGTTAGAACTGAACTAACTACATGGGGGAATAGTATGTCACTAGTGCCCATATCTACTTTAACCCATGTGAAGGTGTTTATTAAAAATCTGCTATATTTTGAATACTAGTCTGGGTCATATTAAAATTATGGAAGTGTGAGACATGGTTCCTGTCCCTGGAGAGAAAAAACTAGTAACACACAAGAAACAATTAGAAAACAATTAAAGTGCCACACTATGCAATTAAATGCAGTATAACCAAACTGTTTATTTACTCCAAAATCTTGATTATTTAAGTATTGTAAATGTGATGCTGAGAGATTCCTTTATTGATTTTTAAGAAACTGAAGCAAGGTAAATTATTTTAACTTACCATGTAACTTTAGATAGGTTATTTTCTTTTGAGGGCTTTAGTTTTACTCTTTTGTAACAATCAGATGAACTGGAAGTAGATGATCTCTTCCAATTCTGACATTCTTTAGCTTTATAATTTTAAGGTTCCCTCCAGCTTAATGTTCTATGACTGCAGTTAAAACTTTTTGGATCATTGAAGTTGGATGTATACTATTCTTAGGAGAAAGATTTTCTTGGAGGCAAGTTAGTTTCATTTTCCAGGAATCACCCAATAACCATGAGTTCTGTGAGTACTCTTCTGAAAATGAAAATTAAGTCTGAGCATACAAATTAAGTTTCCTTCTGTGTAGTTCTTGTTGCCTCTCCTAAGTCATATTTATTGTTATCTGAAGAGCAGTATTGATGTGTGTTTTGTCTTTCTTATAGGGACTAAGGAAGGGACTTCTTGTGTTTGAAGGCACTATTACCTCACAAAGAAGCTTTAGGGAATTGATGACTTTATGGGATTTACTAGTGACACTACCTTAGGCTTTACCATCCTCATTCTCCTGTCTTTGGATTCCTGATCTGAGCTACTGGAGCAATAATTTCCCAGTTATACTGACACAGTGTAGTATTGTCTGTAACTAGGAGTCTGATACCCCCTTCTTCTGGAGAGACCTTTGCTATTTGAAACCATTGTTGACAAACTTAATTCTTTTGGATAAATGACTATTTTATGGCTATTGGTGGAACCACCTACTTAGGTCTGTCAAAAGCAATCAGAGTAAAGACTAGTTACAGTGTTGGTTTGACTCTTTTGAGGCAGCTCAGTGTAGTGGGAAGTTAACTAGACTTGAAGACCAGTTCAATCTTGTCTCTTAACTCTTCGGACCATGTGACCCTAGAGAAGTCACTTCACTGGACCCTGAGCTGCCTCACTTATAAAATAGAGAGAAGTAATACTTATAATATCTGCCTCACTAGTTGTTGTGAGGAAAATGTTTTGTAAACCTTCAAGTGCTATAGAACTGCTCCTCTGAAGCATTACATTAGGACTGGCAAGCTGAAGTGGAAAGAAACCTGGTCAGGGACACTTTGCCATCCTCATGCCATTGATAATTGATTTACTTTGTGAACTTGGCTAAGTCACTCCCTGACTGGCCTCAGTTTTCTCTTTCTGTAAAATGAGACAGGGTTGGATAAGGTGATCTCTAAGGTCCCTTTCACATAGTGGGCTACTGAAAAGCTGAAAGTAGGCTCCAGGTCTCCTGGCTCCTAATCTTTCCAATAAATTGTTCTGCCTCCTTTTATAACAAAAGTAGGAAAGTGATAAGTGACAGCCACGTGAGGCATTGTACTGTAAATGAGTAATGAAAGAAATCTGCCTTTTTCTCTCTGGCCCATCAGTGACCTGTGGCAGTATGAGCATCTTGGGAGTTCTGCCTTGATGCTGTTAGATGGACTTTTTCATGTGAGTCAATGTACTTTCACCATTTCCACTGAGCATCCTTTTATTTGTCCAGTCTCCTCCATTCTCTTCTGTATCCTCCTTATTTGTGGAGTTTGTCACAAAGAGGCATATGGAGAGGAGAACCCTGGGTGCAAAATAGCCAGATATAGGTAGGCAGTGCTGACAGACATACTCATGTTAACACAGCCACTGAGAGGAAGTTGACCCATTTCTAAAAATAGACAGTCTACTGTCAGGGGAAAAAGAAGGTCTAATTGTCTACTCGAATCTGTCTTTCTGTTGACTCTAGGGTTGTAATATAAGGAGGTTAACTCTTGTCTTCTGAATTAACAGCTTCACAAGGAACACAGGCTCACCCTTCCCAGTCACAAGAGCATTATTGTCTGTGGCAGCTGGTAAAGCTGCCCTCTTCCTATCACAGATCTTGAACGCCAGCATTTTCTCTTTCCTAATGAGCTCTTCTTTGAGAAATACATCCTTTGTGAAGGTAGTTCCGGTCACTGTAATCCTCAACCTGGCCTTTCAGAATGGGGTTAGGTTTTTTTGGTAAAGGTTGGGCATCTAAGATTTCTATTACTGTTTCCTACCAACTTCTTGCAGGTCTGGCTTAGATCCCAGCTCTTTTATTAAATTTGATACCTATTTATTAGACAAGCATTGCCCTTTTGACACTGGGGATACAAAGATGGAGAAACAGCACTGTCCTTGCCCTCTTAAGACCTTACTTTCCAATGGAGGGGGGAGAGAAACCAGTGTGATAAAAAATAAAATATGATAGGAACAGAGCAAAGATCCAGATAAAGGATCAAGGGATTATTGATCTAGAGTAGAAGGGACTTTAGAGACCATATAGTCCAACCCCCTTATTTTACAGATAAGGACATTGAGTCCCAGAGAGGTGAAATGATTTGCACAAAACTGTATTGGTTACAGTAATTGGCAGAGTTAGCATTTGACCTTTGGTTTTATGCCTCCAAATTCAATCTTCAGAGTTCAGTTCTCCTTCTACTGCAGGACAGCCTTCTAAATAGGCTGTGGTATTCATCATTGCTTCCATTTCTTATAGCATTTTCAGATTTACAAAGTAGACCCACTAATGCACTATTGGTGGAGCTGTGAATTAATTCCCCTATTCTAGAAAGTGCTTCGGGAGGAAAAAGTCACTTTTAGTACTCCTAGATTCACAAAACTATGTGTATTCTTTTTTTTTTTTTTAAGCAATCGGGGTTAAGTAACTTGCTCAAGGTTACACAGCCAGTTATTTCTGGGTGTGGTGCTGAGTGTCTGAGCCCGGATTCGATCCCAGGTCGTCCCGACACTGGAGCCGGTGCTCTTACTCACTGAGCCACCTGGCCGCCCCTATGTGTACTCTTTTGACCTATCCCATAACAACATTTAAAAACAAAAGATGAAAAGAACCCATACTACAGAAATATCAAAGAACTGGATGCTATCAGTGTGTCCGCCAGTTGAGGAATGATTAGACAAATGATAGTATATGTATGTCATTTCCATCACTTTCATCATAACCTTCCCATGAGATTGGTAGTACAGGGATTGTTGTCTCCATATCATAGATGAGGAATTTTAGGTTCAGAGTGAAATGATTTCCTCATGATCATATAGCAGTGTTAGAGCTAAAAATATGAACCCAAGCTTGTCTCCTGACTCCAAATCCAGAGCTCTTTCTACCACATAAAATATTACAGACTGCAGTTGTGGGAAGCCTGTTAGACTCCCAGATTTCAGTGGGAAGACTTTGGGATGAGTCCATTTATCTCTGCCTTATCTGTCATTAGTAATAGCATTTAATATTTCCCCATTCATCTTCAAAGCTTAATTGTCTGATGGGGTAGCAGGTATTATTTTCTCTCTTTGTAGCTAGGAGAAATTGAGATTCTCAGAGGCTAAATGACTGAGTTGCCTGAGGTCCAGCCTCTGGTTATCTTGGCCTAGGTTCAGCATTAGGAATCAGACCATTACATAAGACCCAGGGCTCTGCTCCATGCTCTTCTGTCTTCTGATGGGCTGGAAGAGGAGATGAGAAGTGGAGGGTGGGGGAACTCAGTAGCATTGTTGGTATTAAGAGTAGTGCATTGGGTTTTTTTTACCCAATATCTTTTATTTTATATTTTGTTTTTTTATCATCTATATTTCCTAATAATAGCAATGTTTCGCTTAGTGGAAACTAAGCATTGTTTATTTTGTTTCTCACAGTGCTGTTTCTTCTTGCAATATCAGAAAAGTGCTGCTGTGTAAACGTGATTATTAGAATTTTAATGGTAAGCACAGAACCAGGGTCTTTACAAGGTGACATTTGCTTTTAGGTAAGGGCAAGGTTTCCTTATTGCCCTTTGCCTAGTTTTAGACAAAGTGTAGCCTCCCCCCATGCTCCCCTCCCCAATAAGGAGTTTTTCATTCTGTCTGTAACTAGGAGATGTAACTAGAGATACATAAAATATTTACTGGGTCAGAAATTCATGGAACTAGATAACTATTTTTATTTTTAAATCTGTTTTCCATTTTTATATCACTTTCATTTTGGAATATATCCGTCCTCCCATCTCTTCTCAGTGAGCCTTCCCTTATAAGAAATAATCAAAGGGGAAAAAGCAGTTCAGCAAAACCAATTAATACAATCAGTCAAATCTGATAATCTATACTATTTTCCATAGCCATAGTCCCCCTACCTCTGCAAAGAATGAAAGGAGATGCATTAAAATTATTTTTAAAATTCTTAACTTAAACACCAATAAGATGAGTGTTTCCATATAGAGAGGAAAACAGAAAAGGAAAATTACATATACAGCTGCAAATTTGTACCATGGATGGCCTTCCAAATATACAACAATTCGACTTTCTTTTCAAAGTTGGCCTGACTGTGTTTCCTTCTGACCTCTCTATTCTCAAACATTTTCTCAAATGCTTCAGATGACCCACTTTTCTTTTCTCTCACTCCCTTCATTTTTGGTAACCTTATCACTAGTCCCTCTTGTCCCTCACCCAATTGAAAGAAAAACAAAACTCTTGTATCAAATATGCATATTCATGCAAAACAAATCCCTACTTTGGCCATGTCTGACAATTTATGTCTCATTCATCACTATACTGTCTAAAGGCGGTAAACGTTTTGTCATTGCTCCTCTAGAATCATCACTGGGCATTGTGTCGATCAGATTTCTTAAGTCCTTTAAAAAATATTTTTCATTATAATGTTCTATAAATTATTTTTCAAGATCTGCTTACTTCACTCTGCATCAATTTATGCAAGACTTCCTGGTTTTCTCTGAATCTGTTCCTTTTATCATTTCCTATAGCACATTAATAGTTCATTATATTCATGCCACATAAGTTGTCCAGCCATTCTCCAAATGAAGTCTCCTGCCTTAATTTCCAGTTATTTGATATTTTTGTACATGTTTCCTTTTTCTCTTACTTTGATCCCTTTGGGGAATAAGGCTATGCACAATCAAGTGACATTTTGGGCATATCTCCAAACTGCTTTCTAGAATGGTCTGGACCAATTCACAGTTCCACCAACAGTGCATTAGTGTGCCTCATTTCCTGCTGCTCCTGCAGCAATGGCCATTTTCTTTTATTTGTCATCTTTGTTGATCTGGGTGTGAATTGAAACCTTGGGTTTTAATATTCACTTTCTAATGATTAGTTATTTGGAGCATTTCTTCATATAATTGTTGATATCTTGAATTTCTTCCCTTTAGAAATGTCTGTTTATATCCTTTGGCTGTTTATCTCTTGGGGAATGGCTGTTGTTCTTACATAATTGAATTAATCCATTTTATATCCTGGATGTCACATTTTCATAAGAGAAATGCACTGAGATTTTTTTTTCTAGTCATGGAGGTGCATTTTCTCAACTTTTTTCTTGAGCCAAACTTGATCATTATAATTACACCCTATTCAGTTCTGCTTTTTAAGAGCCATGGAATTTTAAAGCCTTAAAAAAGAAGGGACCTTAGAATCAGAGAATTATATTTTTTTAAATAAGGAAAGTGAAGTCCAGAGAGGGTATGTACTGGGCTGTATAAAAGGTATGCATAGAAAGGACTAGAACCCTTGTCTCCCTTGGAGGTCTGCTTTCCATTATATCCTTTTGTTTCATGTCAAATAATCACTTTTGTAGCCTTTTTCATTATTAGCTCCTTCATTCTATTGGGCTTCTTTCTTTCTGCTGTGTTTCATATGTGGCTCTGGATTCCCCATCTTACTTTAGGAAATGAAAACTCTCTTTAAATGCTCTTTTGGGATTTCACGCCCCATTGGGAATATTTTTTAGGTGAAGTGTTTCTTGTGGGCATGCTGATTGGATACAGTGTTACCTCTGTTGATACTAAATCCTTCTAATAATGATGTCAAGATAGGAGAGACTTTTATTTACATGTAGTTTGAAGGTATTTAGGACACACTGTTCTTTTAGTCCTGCTTCATTTTTCAGCCTCTCATTTTCCCTCCTGCTCCCTTGCAGCATGTGAAGCAGGGAGGGGGATGGTCTCCAAGAGCCTGGTGTCACTTTGATCTTTCCCTTGGATTTGCTGAGCTCCTAATCCTGTTCCACTGAGTTAAAAGCTTGTGCACTGCTGAATGTGAGGTTATGTGATCTGTCCCTGTAGTGTGTGAAGATGGTATATTATGGGAAAATACTGAAGAAAAGGCCTCTTGTTTTCTGGGCTGTGGTGCCACTCTGGCTCAGTCAGCTACAAGAGGGATGGGGCTATTCTCTGCTGTCTTCCCCTAGTTTCCTTTTATCTGGTATTATTTTGTCTGCATCAAGCAGACATAGGCTGGAATCACGGGGAACAGGCCCTTCTAGCCTTTTGACTTGGGGTAGTATTGATAGGAGGTATCTTCAGAAATATGTCTTTTGTCTGCAATTTGAAGGTCAGATGGCATGGAAATAGCTCATCTTCTGATTCCAAGGACTAGCTCTGTTGTGAGCTTGACCTTGTCATCTTAGGCAAGTATTTTTACTTTTCTGTGCCTCAATTTCCCCTTTCAAAAAAAATGCATCATTTACCTCCCAGAGTGATTATGAGGGATCAAATGAGGTAATTGGGTTGTAAAGTCTTTTGTAACTACAAAGTGCTGTAAAAATGTGAAACAGTTCAGCCAAAGGCCTAAGATTCATTTCCATTTAACCTCAAATTAAATAAACAATAGTTCTCACCAGCCTATTTGGGGAAAACTCTTGGGTGAGTGAAGTTCAAACCTGAAATTACTTTTTTTTAAAATTATACTGACTTGAGATAACAAACACATCAGAGATATTACATATATCATAGGGATGATATATGTAATATGGAATGATAGAGAAGGAAGGTTAAGTACCTACTATGCACCAGATTCTGTGCTAAGTGCTTTTAGAAATATTATCTCATTTGATTCTTACAACAACCCTGAGAGGTAGGTGCTATTACTATACCCATTTTACAGTTGAGAAAACTGAGGTAGACAGAGTCTCAGGGTCATATAGCTAGTAAGTATCTAAGACTGGGTTTGAATTCAGTTCTCCCTGACTCCAGACTCAATGCTCTGTTCATTGCACCACCTCTATTAGCTGCTGTCAGAGCTAGAAGGAACGTTAGAATCATCAGGCTTTAGAATGCTGAATTGGAACATCATTGGTGTAATCGTAGTACATAGAACATTAGTAGTAGTAGGGATCATATAAAAAATCCATAGCAAACTCCTCCAAATCCTTAATTTTATAGATGAGAAAAATGAGCGACAGAAGTGACACACAGCAAATTAGCATTACACCCAGAACTAGAACTTCTCTCAAACCATAACAGCAGAGTGCTGTGGGTGGAAGGACAGAAGCCAACATTTGGTACTATTTTATTCATCTTCTTCCAGAAGTCTGGTCAGCAACTCCAACTGGGGCTGTCAGTGAACTGGTTTTCAGGCCAATTTCTTCTCCAGATTTCTAGTAACTAGTAACCACTGGTTGTTTTCTTAGCTTTCATTGCTTTGGTGATAAAGGGATCCCTGTTCCCACCCTTGCTTTTCTGGGGATGGGTGTGTAGTGATCTTGTCCCTGACCCTATCTCACCTATCAAAGTTCATATCAGATCTGGATAACAATCTGACTGAGAATTGAATTATCAAGTTAGAGAGATTTTTAGAGCAGAGGTCCTTAACATGGGGTCCATGGATAAAGTTCAGGGAGGGGTTTCTGAATTTGAATAGGGAAAAACAATTGCAACTTTGTTTCAGTGTAGTTGGTTTCTTTAGTAACATTATACATTTTACTTTATTCGTGTAAAAAAAAAAAAACATTAAGTCTGAGAAGGGGTCCATAGGCTTCACTAGGCTTCCAGGAGGGGGTCCATGATACAAAAAAAAAGATTAGAACTTCTGTTTTAGAACATCAGGGACTCTTAAAGATCACTTCTTCAACTCACTACATTTTCTTATCTTATAGAGGAGTAAACTCAAGCCTAAAGAGATGAAGTAAACTGCCTTATATCACACAGCTAGTTAATGGCGTAGGACCAAGCCTTTTCCCTAGTACTATGCACTTTCCACATGATCTCCATTATATAGTTTGGATGCACTTTTGCCTAGGCAATGAGTGAAGCAAAAGCTGTTGTTTTTATGCTTCCACTTTTCAGGTTAAGTGAAGAATGAGTCATTCCAGGCACTGATTTCCAACTCACAGAGTTCTTTCTTTTAACCTCTGTAAAATGAGTATCCTTAAAGAACATTGAGTTTAGAGTTTCAAGGGAAGTCAGAGAGAGTTTGGTCTAGTCCAGTTCAGTCTTTTACAGGGAAGGAAATTGAGGCCTAGAGATGTTAAGTGACTTGCCCATTATCATACAAGCATTTAGTGGCAAAGCCAGGATTTGAACCCAGACCCCATGTAAGTCCAGTGCATTGTTTATTGCACCATAATGCATTTTTATCAGCCACCAAGCCAAATTCCTGTAATATCTCCTGCATTTGTTCTTTCCATTCTGATTTCTACCATTCTGGTTTAAGCCCTCACCACCTCACACTTAAATGACTAAATTAGCATCTACCTGCCTCCATATATCTCTTTCAATCCATAGATCATGAAATATATTTTTAAAAATATTAACATGTTTATATTTGATTTATTTAGGTGTACCTAATGTAAACAAAAGTGGGAGAGACAAGTAATTAGTGAGAACAAGATGGAACCAGGAAAGCATACATTAAGTTCAAATATATAAAAGGAACAATGTATACAAAAATAAAAGAGTGAACAGAAAAGGTCTTTTATAACCTTTAAGGTCTCTCCTAACTCTAATATTTTGTTTTATGATTCTAACGGAATTTCTACTTCTGACATTCATTCCTTCTGTAGCTGAATCCCTAGGAAAAGAGAGAGGGAGAGTGAGGAGGAGGGGAAAGGAAAGGTAGCTGCTTTGGACTATCAACGGAACCCAGTGGGCGGCAGGCAGGGCACCAGCCATTTATGAACCATTATCAGTAGGAGCAGAATAGAAATGGAAAAGCCTTAATTTTCTTCTTTTGAATTACAATCTTTCTGCCTCCTTCCTCCTACAACCAAAGAGGCCCTCTGTGTGCCCAAGTTCTCAAAAAGAAGGCATGGGAATAGGATGTGGGCCTTGTCTTTATGCATCGTTAAATATGTGTTTGTATGTCCTTTGTCTTTGTCCAAGATAAAGTTTCATTGCCTTTCTTGGGCAAAGAGGCTTGCTCTTGCCTTATACAGGCCAGCTCAGAAAAGTCAGCTGTTGCTCATCTCTTTTCAATTAGCAAAGTGAAAAATTTTGCTGTGAAAAGTACCAATTTATCTTCCTGCTGGTTGTGATTTTCCTGCCTTAGATAGTCTCTATAAAAAAAAATGTCATTGGGAGAAAGAAAGAGGCCCTCCCTTCCTTTATTAAAATTGGGCATGTTGTGCTTTTTAGGGGTGGGAGACTAGAACAAGTCACATTACTGAATTGTTTGATTTGCTAATTTACAGTTGGAAAAAGTGAGAAAGAACAATATGAACTACATGAGTCAATCATGTTGGCAGTAATCCTGGGTGCAACTTAGAACCATGTGGGAAATAGAGCCCCAGGGAGAGAAGTGCTTTATACTTAATAATTGTAGTAATAAAATTTTTAAAAGTCTCTATGTATAGCTACTGAGCTCAGACAGGCAGGGAAATTTTTCAGGCAAGAAACCTTAAAATATTTAGAAAGGAGAGTTCTACTTTCCAAAGATGAGGTGGAAGAAATCTGGAAGGGGTCTTACAGACCCCATTAGAGATGGAAGAGACCTTACTATTATGGAACGATATGTAAGGGCCCTTACCATTGTGGAGTCAGAGAATGCCTGAAATGTAAGGGGTCTTAAAAAATTAAAGGCATAAAATGTCAGAGCTGGAAGGGACCTTAGAATGAATGAACAAAATCAGAGAAGTGTAAAAGCATTTACTAAGTAAGCCCTTACTGTGTGCCAGGAGCATAGTAAGCACTATATAAATGTTGTTGTTATACTATTTTATTTGTGTCAGATACTATTCTACACATGACAAAATATACAAATATGAATACAAAAGCCAGAACAGTCACTGCTCTGAAGGAGCTTACATTTATTTATTTATTTATTTATTGGCCCCGACTTTTTTTTATTTAGTATTTTACTTTTCCCCAGTTACATATAAAAACAATTTTTAACATTTGTTTTGAAAACTTTGAGTTCCAAATTCTCTCCCCCCCAACCCTCCACGAAATTTGATAGAGGTTATACATGTGTAGTCATGCAAAACATATCCATAATTGTCATGTTGTGAAAGAAAACATAGACAAGGGAAAAAAAAACCCAAGAAAAATAAAGTGAAAAAAGTATGTTTCAATCTGTATTCATACACTATCAGTTCTTTCTCGGGGAATGAATAGCATTTTTCATCATAAGTCCTTCAGAGTTGTCTTGGATCATTATATTGTGGGAATAGTTAAGTCATTCACAGCTGATCATGTTACAATATTGCAGTTACTTTGTACACATTGCATTTCACATCAGCCCATGCAAGTCTTTCCAAGTTTTTCTGAGAGCATCCTGCTTATCATTTCTTATAGTACAATAGTATTCCATCATAATCACGTACCACAACTTGTTCAGCTATTCCCCAGTTGATGGGTATTACCTCAATTCTTTATCCCCCAGAAAAGAACTGCCATAAATATTTTTGTTTATGTAAGTCCTTTTGCTTATTTTTAAAAATCTCTTTTGGGATACAGACCTAGTAGTGTTATCACTAGGTCAAAGGGTATACATGATTTTGTAGCCCTTTGGGCATAGTTCCAGATTGCTTTACAGAATGGTCGAATCAATTCACAACTCCACCAACAGTGCCTTCGTGTCTCATTTTTCCCACATCCCCTCCAACATTTGTCATTTACCTTTTCTATCCTATTAGACAATCTAATAGGTATGAGGTAGTACCTCACAATTGTTTTAATTTACATTTCTCTAATCAATAGTGAGTTAGAGTAATTTTTCATATGGCTATAGTTAGATTTGATTACTTCTGAAAACTGATTACATTTTTTGATCATTTGTCAATTGGTGAATGTCTCTTATTTTCATAAATTTGACTCAGTTCTCTATATATTTGGGAAATGAGGCCTTTATTAGAGACACTAGTTTCAAAAATGTTTTTTTTGGAGTTACTACTGAGGAGCTTACATTTTAACAAAGGAAGATGACACATTTAGGGTAATTATGGCCGAGAAAGGAGTATTTTGTTCTGGGGAGGAACAGGAAAGTGTGGTTAAGGCAATAGCACAATTTATTGACGTGTCTTTTTCAGGAATAAGATTATTGGATAACCATACTTCGTATTCACAGAGCTAGAAATGAAAAATTTTGGGAGAGGAGGAGGGTACCAGCATTATGGCATGTAGATGTTTGGAGAACAGAATTCTGGGTTTGAGTCAGGTCATATGTTCTAATCAGTCAGGAGCTCATTCCTGGAAAAGAATTTGTTTTTTCTTCCCTTTTTTAGAATGTAAGCTCCTTGACTTTAGGACTGTCTTTTTGTATTTATAATCCCATCAATTCCTAAGATCACATTGGAAGTTTTATCAAATTGTTGACTAAAATTGATCTTGCATTACAAGACTCCTCAGATCCTTTCCAGATAAACTGCTGTCTAGTCACAGTCTCCCTATCTTGTACTTTTGAATTTGATTTTCCTGAACTCAAGAGTAAGACTTTAAATTTATGTTAAAGTTAATCTTATTGCCTCATTATTATAGGGTTTACAAAGATCCCTTTGGATCATGACTTGTCATCCTGCCCAAAGGTGTCAAACTCAAATGGTACAAAATTCAAGTATGGCCTGAACCAGATGAGAATATAATTGGAAAATGTCTAACAGTAAATTTAAAAAATACAATGCTACCGTGTTTCTCCGATAATAAGACACTATCTTATTAATTTTTTTGGAAAGAAAAACACCAGAGGGCTTATTTTCAGGGGAGGGCTTATGTTGTCCTGCCTCAGCTCTCCTCCGAGGCACTGCTCTCAATGGCGCCAGCAAGCAAATCACTGGGGAAGAACAGGATGACGCGCTCACTGCTGCAGCTCTGATTAGATGCAGCTCGGAGCGCGGCATGCGTTTCACAGGGGGGGGGGGGGTTGGTGCATACAGAGGGTACCGTAATGTAGCGTGTAGCGCAGGGGATCACCTTCACTACAGTAGCAATCTCAATAGGGCTTATTTGCAGGGGAGGGCTTATTTTAGAGGAATCTTACACAGTAAGGGGAGGCTTATTTTCGGGATAGGTCTTATTATCGGGGAAACACAGTATATAGAAAATGTTGATGTGTAGTATTCTAAATCAATATGGAGCCTTCAGGTATATGTTTGAGTTTGACACACCACTGATCCAGTCTATTCCTCTCCTCTTTGGGTCATTTTCATGTCTGATAAATGTACCATCCAGTAGTCCACCCTACATAGTCTTTAAATAAACATGGTAAATAATAGAACCAAAGACCGATTCCTAGGGAACTCTAAGCATACTTCCAAGATAATATTGAACAATTAATGATTCCTTTTTGGGTCTGGCTATCTGATTACCTTAAAATCTACTTATTTGTAGTTTTATCTAGACCACATCTCTTTATCTTATCCACAAGAACAGAATGAGGGACTTTGTTGAATATAAATGTAAATAGTGCCATAAATTAAATGTAAATAAATGATAGCTGTATTGGCTCCATCCAATAAAAAAGAGGATTATTTTGGCCTGTCTTCCTGATTAAGCTATGCCTTTTTTGTGATCGCTGTTTCCCTTTCTATTCATTCACTAACTATGCATCTCATAATATATTCCAGCATTTTTACAGGAATTAAAATTAAGCTTACTTGCCTATAGTTTCTTCCCTTATTTGAAAGTCAGGAAAATGTTTGCCCTTCTCTGGCTCTGGAGTATTTCTCCTGTTCTCTATGATCCTTTGAAGATCATTGATAGTGACTCAGTAGTCACATCTGCCCAGCCATTTCAGTGCTGGGGTTTAGTTGATTTGGATCTGGTGACTTAAACTCATTGAGGACAGCAACCAAGGACATCCATTAAGTTAGTGGCAGAGCTGAGACTAGAATGCAGACCTTCAGACACCCAATGCTGTTTTCTATCTACTTATACTGAAGTTTTTTCTACCTATTTACACTGAAGTTTTCTATCTACTTACTCATACAGGGAGAATATTGTACTAGGAATCTAAGAATCTGGGTTCTAGTCCCATTATACAGTGAAGTCAACAAGTTTATTTAAGCAACTGTTGTGTGCCAGGCACTGTGCTAAGTACCAGGGATACAAGAAAGTTGAAAGATAAATCCTGCCCCCCAAATCTCACAGTCTAATGGGAGGGACACCATGCAAAAAAACTATGTACAAACAAGATAGAGACAGGAGAGATAGGAAATAATTAATAGAGGGAAGGTACCAGAATTAAGGTGGATCAGGAAAGGCATCCTGTAGAAAGGAGGATTTTAGCTGGGACTTGAAGGATACCAGAAATCTCTAAGGAGGAGGAGGGGGAGCATTCCAGGCATGGGAGGCACAGATGAGTGAACTTCCGCCTTTATTATAAGGCAGTGCTGCAGAAGAAAGAGCATTAGACTAGATTATAAGTCAAAACACTTGAATTTCTAGTTCAGGTGCTGCAATTTACTCTGTGAACCTGGGGAAACACACTTTGTCTCCCTGAGCCGCCATTTTCCTCCATGCAAAATGAGAGTCAACCTAAATCATCTGAAGTTGCCTTCATTTTCTTGATCTATGAATAGCAAGTGAGTGGATTATTCTGGAGCTGAGTGTTGCCACTAAGGCTTTGGTGGAAGTCATGTGAAGAAATCAGTCGGTGGCTTTTTAAAAAATCATGTGCTGGGCAAATTTTCTTCCTGGCCTTTCATTTATTTATTTATTTTTACAATTCTAGGCTGAGAAATTCTCAACAAAGTACCAGATGAATATTCAGGCTAGTTGCAGACCTATGTGATTTGTCAGAGTAGGGGTATAGGGAAGGAGGGAACAAGCATTTACTTGGTTTATTTGTTTTTCAGTCATGTTCAACTCTTCATGACCCCATTTGGAATTTTCTTGGCAAAGATCCTGGAGTGGTTTGCCATATCCTTTTCCAGTCCATTTTACACATGAAGAGACTAAGGCAAACTGGGTTAAGTGACTTGCCCAGGATCACACAGCCTGTATGAGGCCAGATTTGAACTCAGGAAGAGGAATCTTTCTGACTCCAGACTTGACACTCTATCTACTATACCACCAAAGCATTTATTAAACAACTACTATGTACTTTTAGAAATATAAGTGTTGGGGCAGCTAGGTGGCACAGTGAATAGAGTACTGGCCCTGGAGTCAGGAGGACCTGAGTTCAAATTTGGCCTCAGACACTTAACCCCCAAACTCCCCACCCATGTGACCTTGGGCAAGTCATTTAGTCCCGATTGCCCTATCTTCCCCCCTCCAAAAAGCAAGAAAAAAAAAGAAGAAGAAGAAGAAAAGAAATATAAGTGTTTACAAATATCTCAGTTGTGAATGAAGTTACTGTGGGGAACTGGAGGTCTCTTTTGGAGGGTGTGTGCTAATGTATCCTCATAAAGTTCTCAGCAAATTTGTTGTTCAGTTGTATCTGACTTTTTGTGACCCATTTGGGGTTTTCTTGGCAAAGATACTGGAGTTGTTTGCCATTTCTTTCTCTGGTTGATTAAAGCAAACAGGGTTAAATGACTTACCAAGGGTCACATAGCTAGGGGGTGTCTGAGGCCAGATTTGAACTCAGGTCTTCTCCTGACTCCAGGTCCAGCATTCTATCCACTGAGCCACCTTAGTTAGCTACCTCCTTTCAGTAAATTTAGAAACTGCCTATTGTTGGGTCCTTTTACTCCTAGCTTTCTTCAAGGGACTTCCCATGGGTGCATCTTATTTTGTGGTTCCAGGAAGGTCTAACAAGTAGCCAGCCAGCTGCCTCACACTCCTTCTTACATTATTCTTTAAGGGATCCACAGGGAGGAAGGCAGACCTTGTAGTCACAGGGGAGGTTAAATCAGATTATGATCTGAACTGGGTATTCCATTATAGAAAATAATGAGATTGCCCTTGGGTGTTAGGTTGGGCTCTAGGAAGTCCTCTGGCCCACAGTGTAATACAAGAATCACAGAATTCAAGTGTGAAGGAACCCTAGAGTTCATCGAGCTCAGTCTGTACTTGGACACAAGAACCCTTTTTGATGAAGTCCTTAAGGCCACATTTCGTTTTAGCTGTCCTTTGGAAATGTCTCATTCTATTGAGTAAAAATCTGCCTCTGCTTCTACTTCCAGCCTCTCAGAACAAATGAAGCCAATATAATGTTTCCACATGGCAGCCTTTGAAATCCTTGAAGATGAGTTTTGTAGCACTTGCAGGTTTGTTTTCTTGAGGCTAACTATCCCCATTTCTTTTACTATGTGCACAGTGAATAATAGGGTACACATTGGTGCTTAATAAGTGCTTATTCATTGATTCTTTTCACCAATTCTTGTATTGCATGACCCTTTTGGCACCCTCCATTTTAGCATCCTCCATTTCCATTAGGAGCTCTGCTTGGTTTGACTCCTATCATGCCTCTCCAGGAATAAACTTGATCACCATTTAGATTGATTCAGCTTTTGATACTTTTTGATAAATGTCGTCTACTCCCTCATGTCTCTCCCTTTTGAATGGTGGACTGGAGGGTGGAGCACAACTCCTCCCCAAAGCCTTCTTTTATAGATGGCTCACTCTAATTCCATTTTCCATCATCTTCTCTGATTGAATTCAACTCAGCAACAGCATGGTCCTGTACCATTTACCTCCTTGGATCCCCCTCCCCTGCTTTTCAACTTCCTTTTGTGTGTTGTCTCCCCCCATTAGCTCTTTGAAGGCAGGGCCTGTCTCTTTTTCTTACTTATTCCCAGAGCTTAGCACACAGTAGGTGTTTAATAAGTGTTTATTGAATTGAATCCTGGTCAGTTTTTTCTGGCCTTTATCTAGTCTGTGGTTTATTCAAGCCTCTACCACCACCTTGTCTACTGTCTTCTCTCAGACCCTGATGGTGACAGCTCCCAGGACTTCCCAAGAACCTCAGGCATAGCAGTGGTCCCCAAAACACCAGATCTGCTTCTAGCTCAGTCCCTGAAGCCATCATTGGGGGTAGAAATCATTGTGGAGAAGGGCCCCACTTTTCTCAACACTACCAGCAATAACTGCTGTCCAAATGCCACCCACGAGCAGATAAGAAAAAGAGTTCTGGGAGGGTCAGCACCTCTCATGACACTGGCCCTGCTTCTAGCTCCCAGAGCCATCATTCGGGTAAGCAGCTTCTGTGGAGCAGGGGTCAGCCGTCCCCACCAACTGCCACCTATCCCCCACAAGGCAGACAAGCCTGTCTACCTGAAGCAGCAGGACCCCATGATGGACCAACAGGGGGCAGCTTGTGCCAGGTGAGTCACCTTGAATACCACGCCCCCCTCACACCCAGATGGAGTCATCTCAGGACCTTGAACCAGAGAGTCTGTCCATGCTTTTGTATGGTGCTGTCAGCCACCAACCTGTGAAGGAATTGCATGGTGAGGATGCCTGCAGGTTTAACAGCCATGTCTATTCAAGACCTAGAAAGAAAGTTCTTCCACAAAAGTCTTTGGCTAAGATAAGGTGAAAATTCACCTAACAGAGCATACGGGTGGGAGTCCAATTTCTAGAGGTGGCAGTGGCATGGTTTGGAGTTGGTCAGAAAGTAGCAGTGTGGCCTGGTTCTGGGAAGGGTGAAAACTCCCATAGCAGTACTCATGTCTATTAAGTAATCTGCTAAGAATCTTTTCCCCTCTGAGTATATCATCATGGCTATATGGAAGGAGCTCAGGAGTGGGAATCCAGGCAGTTAGGTATAGTCAAAACCCAAAAAACATTTATTAAATACCTACTGTGTGCCAGGCACTGAGCCAAGCAGTTGGGATACAAAGACAAGGCAAAAACATAGTTCCTGCTTCAAGGATTTTACCTTCTGGTAGGAGAGTCAGCAGATAAAAAATTGTACGTATGAAATACATGCAGTAAAAATAGATACCAGGTGGCGCAGTGAATAGAGTACCGACCCTGGAATTGGGAAAACCTGAGTTCAAATCCAGCCTCAGACACTTGACACACTTAACTACCTGTGTGACCTTGGTCAAGTCACATAACCCCAATTTCCCTGCCTTTCCCCCTCAAAAAAAAAATAGAAGATAATTCAGAGGAAAGACACTAGTAGTAGAAGAGAATTAGGTTCTAAGTCTTACTATCAGTTCATGTGTAACTTTGAGCAAGCCACTCAGTTTCTTCCCCTGTCAAATGAAGGGGTTGTACTCAAGAATCTCTAAGCCAGGATTCCAAGCTTCCTTCCAGCTCCAACATTCTGACCATTTGTGGATTTCCCACCACGTGATTGGAGAGTCTCTCATGTGACCATCTGTAGCTTTGGTCCTTGATTTATTCTTACTAGTTTAAGGAAAAGAGAGTTGGACAAGGAACTGAGATTTTATTCTATTCCTAGTCTTGCTATGTACAGGCCTGATGGTGGCCATGTTACTTCCCCTCTCTGACAGACACTCAGTCTCTCCGTTTATAAAATGTGGGGATGAGACTCATTCAGTAAAGCCCCTTTTTAGTTCTTCTGTAGCGCTGTAATATTCCTCCTTCTTTAGGCTTTCTGTCCTAGTCTGAAGTTAGAGCTGGTCAGGAAGTTGGTAGGTGACACAGAAATCTGCTGATCTAGACACTTCAGCTGTACTGTGCTTGCATCACCCTTGAATTCCTGTGTGTGTTGGCTGGGATCTTCATGTTAGAGAGGCAACATGGTGCTGTAGAAAAGCCATTGGACATTGGAGGAAGACCTGAGTCCTGGTTGGGCCATTTATTACCTGTCACTTTGGGCAAATTCTCTCCCCTTAAAATGGAACTAATACTTTCATTATCTGCCTCAGGGTTGCTGTGAGGAAAGTGCTTTGTAAACAGTATAAAGCATCAGAGAAATGAGCTCATATAGGACTTTTGCTCTGGACTTTCAGCATAGAGAACTTTCTGGTTAGAAAACTCTACCAATGCAAATTATATTCTTTTTTTTTTTGAGAGGGAAAGGCAGGGCATTTGGGGTTAAGTGACTTGCCCAAGGTCACACAGGTAGTAAGTATTAAGTGTCTGAGGCCAGATTTGAACTCAGGTCCTCCTGATTCCAGGGTCAGTGCTCTATTCACTGTGCCACCTAAGCTGCCTCTACCAATGCAAATTAGCAACTGCTCCAGCACTTTCTAGTTTTGTCTGGTATGTAATTGGCACTTTGTAAATGCTTATTGATTGCTTGATTAGATAGTTGCTTGTCAGAACTGAGAGATGATTGACTCACCTTAGGTCACACAGTCAGAAGTGTCGCTCAAATTCAGGTCTTCTTGGGTTTCTTTGAGACAGCAAGTGGCATAATGGATAGTGCTGTAACTGGAGTCAGAAAGATGTGTCCTCTGGAAGGGAGTTCCAGTCTTGCTTCAGATACTTACTAGCTATGTAAACTTAGGCAAACTAATTAGACTCCCAATCTTAGTTTCCTTATCTGTAAAAATGCAGATAATTATATTACCTTTCTCATAAAGTTGTTGTTAATATACACAAGACACTTTGCAAACCTTAAAATACTATATAAATGTTAACTATTATTGTTGTCATTGTATAGTCTTGTCGGACTCTTCATAACCCCATTTGGGGTTTTCTTGGCAGAGATACTAGAGTGGTTTGCCATTTCCTTTTCCAGCTCATTTTACAGATGAGGAAACTCAGACAGACAGGGTTAGGTGACTTGCTCAGGGTCACATAGCTAGTGAATGTCTGAGTTTGGATTTGAACTCAGTTCTTCCTGACTCCAGCCTGGTACTCTATCCATTGATCCACCTAGCTGCCCTTATTAGCCATTGTTATTTCTGACTCTAAGGCCTACTATATCACACTGTTGTGAGTATATTCTGAAAATGTCTCCCAACTGAAATATTACCTTATCTTGAAGTGAAGGCATTTCCCTTAGGTCATATGAGTTGGACAGATTACCAGTCCTAAGTAGGGGTAATGGCTATGAAAACACTGAACCAAAATAAAGAAATTTGAAGAGCCTATCTTATTTATTGCTTTTTGGAGGGGCAATTGGGGTTAAGTGACTTGCCCAGGGTCACATGGCTAGTTTTTTGTGTTAAGTGTCTAAAGTCATATTTGAACTCAGGTCCTCCTAACTCCAGGGCCAGTGCTCTATTCACTGCGCCACCTATCAGCCCCCGAAAAGCACATCTTTAACAGAGTCCCTTTTTACTTGCCCTCTTTGCAATCTAGTGAGCAAACCAGAAACAAGAGACAATGTGAATATTATTTAAACAAATTAACCTTCCCGATGTCCCATGCTGTATGCGTCCTTGATAGCATTTTTCTAGCTTTTATTATTTTAAAAGTTTGCAAGATTTGCCCAGAGAGAAATATATATTGCAGGTAGCACTGGTTTCAACAATTAGAATTCTGTATTCTAAAATACACTATATTCTCTAATGACATAAAAAATTTGTATAAAAGTTTAAGGTTTGCAGTACATTTTATTGACAGTATTTTGTTTGATTCTCCAAACAGCCTATGAGGTAAGTACCACAGACATTGTTAGCCCCATTTTATAGATGAGGAAAAGCCCAATTGATAGATTTTTCTCACACAGGTTTGGCAAGCAGTCAGAATTAAGTTTTGAACTCACGTCTTTTGACTACACTCATCCACAGCACTAAGTTGACTTTTAGAGAAACCTATTTTGATAAATAATTAATATTTACCTAGTGCTTTGCAGTTGACAAAGCCCTTAATATATAACAATACAGCCCTTTCTGTGTCCTCTCATTTGAAACCCACAGAAGTCCTAGGAGGAAAGAGGGAGAGTTTATTTTTATGATTTTACAAATAAGGAAACTGAGATTTGGTGATTTTCTGAAGATCATGTAGCATTAGAGGCAGCTGGTGGTGCAGTAGATAAAATGCTGGGCCTGGACTCAGGAAGTCCTGAGTTCAAACCTGGTCTTAGCCTCTCACTATTTATCGTAATTTAACCTCTGATTGCCTCAGTTTCCTCATCTGTAAAAGGAATAATAATAGCATGTACCTCTCAAGGTTGTTGTGAGAATCAAATGAGATAACATTTGTAAAAGACACTTAGCACAGTGCCTTGCACATAATAGCTACAATATGATTGCTCATTCCCTTCCCTTCCCTCTTCTCATTTGAGATGTCAGTGGTGCTCCAAATATCTGATGTTTTTTCCTTCTATAATGGATTAGATTTCACTATAGTATATTTTAAAGTGTTTAGCAGCAGTACCAGGCATATAGTAAGTTTTATATGAATGTTAGCTATTTACTACCACTACCACCACCACCACCACCACCATCACCACCACTCCTACTATTATTATACCTACACCTGCTTTTCAGTCATTTTCAGTTGTCTGACACTTTGTGACCCATTTTCTTCTCCAGCGCATTTTATAGATGAGGAAACTTAGGCAAACAGGATGAAGTGACTTGCCCAGGGTCACACACCTAGTAAGTGTCTGAGGCCAGATTTGAACTCAGGAAGATGAAGTCTTCCTTATTCCAGGTCTGCTTCTGCTGCTGCTGCTTCTTTCACCAAGTGCTTTCTAGAATTTTAGCTCTTTTTATATGGGTTTGGCAAAAATGAGCTCCAAGGACTGAAGACAAAAAAGGTATTACATATTTAGCTGTTGTTATTTCTTCCCCTCCTCTCCCCCTTCCTTTTTTTCCATTAAAAAATTCCTGTCTGCGATACTTGCTTCTATTTTTCAGGGGGTGAGGTGGGGATATTTACCCTAAACCGCTGATGTCAGAGCTTGGGTTTGTACAAGAGATATGGAGAAGTAACCTGGAAACCCAGAATGTTAGAGGTGGGGTGGATCAGTGATCAGCTGACCTAACTGAATTGCCTCCTCATTTTACAGAGGGATGCCCAGAGAGAGCAAGTGGCCCGCCCAAGGTCACATTGGTAGTGTCCAGGGGCAGGCTTTCCGATCTTCAAGGCCAGTGTGATTTTTACTACAGTTATTGGTCCATCCCCTCAATCCAGTTACAGATTAATTTCTTTTCCTAGCCTGTTTTCCTTCAGGAGTTCCCTAAAATTCCAGTTCTGTCCAGGTAAGGCTTTAGCCAGGGATCCAGAGCTTTATCTTCCTAATTTATTCTAGGATGGACTGAAAGGTCTGCATGATGTAGGAAAAACAGTTACTTATCTGGGATTAGCCTACATAAAGCAGGCTGGGGAGGCAAACTAGGCCAGAACCCCATCCCTTTGAAAGTGATGAATGGGTGCTGCCTGCTTTGCCTTTGTCTGTGACCCGGCTATGTGGTGGAGGACTAGTTTAATGAGAACCAACCAGAGCTCAGAGGGTGACAAGCTTCATACATTATTTCTAAAAAACTTTGTTCCACCAGCAGAGAAGGAGGGAGGCCTCGTAGAGCTGCCTTTCAGAGGCCTCTGTTGCTGTCTTACCCAATGGGCCCTGAAAGAGGGGATTTGTGTGTGTGTGTGTTTCTCCACCCCAGCACACTGATTTATTGCCAGAGAAGATAAAAAGTCCTGCTTGATGGGCAGACCTATAAATGTGACACTTCTACACCAGGGACAGCCCTAACGTCTCAGTCACTTTAAAGCTTCTGTTGTCACTGTATTTCCCTGGCTACAATAGGGAAGCGGTTTCAGTGTGAGGGCGGCAGGCACTGGGCTATCCATCTTTCTGCTTGTCTCCTCAGCTTTCATTCCCCTGGCCATATGGTATGGCAAGGGGCTCACAAGCTGCCTTGGGCACCCAGGCTCACTGCCCTGGTGGGCATGTTAATTTAACGGATTACATTTTTTACTCACCCTGAGGCAGGCTTGCTGCATCTTCCCTAGGTGGGGGGGTGGGGAACCAGCTTTAAAATGACAACCAAATCTAATCCAAACATCTCCCACTACTGTAATCTTCACAAAATTATTCCTTTTTCCAGGATCACTTAAGCTGAGAAGAGGTAGGGGAAAAGCAACTGTCCCAAATTTCTAGGTTCAGCAGTTTTGCTGGAGCAGAGTCTTCATGCAACACACACTGTGTATTATTGAACTGGGGTTCTTTTTGTAAAGAAGACATAGATCATGGTTTTCAGTCATGTCTGACTATTTGTGACCCACATAGGACATGATACTATCTCAAATTTTATATAATGTGTTAAGGTTTACAAAGTACTTATGATAACCCAGTGAGGTTGACTGAAGGGACAAATTTTATTACCCTCATTTTTATGGGTGAAGAAATAGAGACTTGGGTAAATTGGCTTGCCCATGTCACATATCTGGAAGTAGAGTGGAAAATTAGTGTTTTTTTTTTCTATGGTATGAACACCTGCCTCTCTTTAAGCTCTGGGTTTTTGGGGTGGGGAGGGAGGGTAAATTTTTATTTTTAAAAGATAAGGTAACTGATGTCCTTTGAGCTTCTGGCTTCTTTTCCCCAGACTAGCCCATAGCCCCCTCTTGTAAGGTTGGTGATTCCTGTTATACATCTTCCATGTGATTTTCAATGAACTGTCTTTCTCCTTTTTCTGGCCCCAGTCACCTGGGGATATTTCAGAAAGGGTGTTCTACCTTCCTTTTAGTTTGCTCTTTTTATGTGTCTGTAGCCCTATTCCTTGTCCCCACAGGACGCTTCTATGAAAGGCTATTCAGGAATTCCCTTTGGAAAGTGCCCTACTTTGGCCTCTGTTGGGAAGGGAGGGGAATCAGAGAGAATCAGAGACAATGGAGGACAGACAATGGAGGGAATGCTGAAATAAAAGGCACGGTTGTTGGGGGTTTTCCTAGAATTGAGGTCAGTGGATCTGCCCCTGTCTGTTGCTGGCACAGGCCTATTGTCCACATAATTGGATTTTTGCTCGTTGGTGCCTGGACTTTGGTGGTAGGGAGGATAGAAAAGTGCCTGGAATGGGAGTTAGACAAAGCAGCTCCACGTAAGGGGAGGAAGCGAGGTCTGGCAGAGCTGTTGCCTCATTAATCACAGAATCTTAGAGATGGAAGGCACCTTAATTGTCATCTGGTACATACTCTGTGGGAACAGTGAGAATAGGAATTACTTCTATAACATCCCCAGCAAGTGATCATCCAGCTTCTATTTGAAGACCTTTAGTAATGGGGAACTCAGTACCTCCTGAGGCAACTCATTTTACTTGTGGATATTTGTATTTTTTCTAGGAAGATTTTCCTCAAATCTTGGCATGACAAGCCTGAGGTCCACAGCTGAACACATTTTGGGAACCAACAATTGGCATATTTTTTTGAAAACTCTTCCTTGTGGCCATAGTGCATATAAATCATGAGTAGAAAAGGTCAGAATTTGAATCCAACACCACTGAATCCATATTCCTTATCTATACCGCATTTCTTCTTGGAGCACAAATGTTATTTCTCAGGTGCCTAATCTCAAATGGGGAAAAGAAAACAATCTCTTATCTTATGGTCAATCAGAGATATTTGTGAAATAACTGACTAGTATTAGGGGGTCCATCCTGTGGTCTTGGAAGAAAGCTAAATTGGCTTGATTTTCCCCTCTGCAAAATGGGAGTGGGAATGAGAATGGAAAATTATAAAAGCTGCCCCTTCCAACTAAAATTCTGTGATTCTGCAATGTGTCTACAGAAGGACTCAACAAACATTTATTAGGCATCTATTTAATATGTTAGTCACTAGGGACATAAAGATGACAAATACATGCCATCAAAGAACTTTCATTTTTACTAAAGGAGAGGGAATATAGCATGCAAAGAGATAAAAAACACCATAAGGCATAATACAGTGATGGGGCAAAGGAGAGATCTAAAATAAGCTAGAAAAATTTTGCTGTTTTGAAAAATTCTCTTTCCCTTCATTTTCCCTTCTGAATGTAATAAATACTCCAAAAGCCCTGATTCTTTTCTTATTGTAAATGTTTTGTTCTGAGTTTCAATACACAAAATAGTTTCAATTTCTTTTTTCCTTATTTGTCAATTTTTATATGGAACATTAGTATCAGAAAAAGCATTCCATATACACTGCAGAACACAGAGAATTACATGTGAAAGTGTGAAGCTCCATTTCATACCATTTGCTTTAAATACACACACACACACACTTCACATATTACTTTCGAAACTATCCTGTTTGCCTATACTTCCTTCTGAATTTATTTCTTTTTTTTTATGTGTAAATGGCCCTTAAAAAAAATCACTGTTGTTAACCCTTTCTCTTCCCATCTCCAATTAAAAACTAAGAGAGAGAAAAGGGTGGGGAGGAAAGCCCTGTAATAAATAAACAAAACAAATGGTCATATCTAAAATATGTGTATCTATCTTTACTTTGTGACTACCACCTCTCTGTCAGGAGGTGAGAAATGTGCTTCATAACAGTCCTCTGGAGACCTGTTTGGTTATTATGTCAATCAGAGTTCTTAAGTCTTTCAGAATTGTTTTCTTTAAAATGCTGTTGCGGCATACATTGTTTCCCTGGTTCTATTGACTTCATTCTATATCAGTTCATAAGACCTAGGATCTTCTGGAGTCAACACTTTCATCATTTCTTATGCCATAATAGTATTCTGTTACATTTATGTACCAGTTTGTTTAGCCATTCCCCCAACTGATGGGCACACACTTCCTGCCTCCGGCGCCCCCCCTCTCCCCCCCGTTTAGATTTTAGTTCTTTGCTTTTCCTTTTCCCCTCTTTTTGTCCCAATTTTAGATTAGGATGTTTGTTTTGCTTGTGGGTATTCTTTCCTTTCATCTTTATTTCTTCCAATTAAAATGAACCTTCCTGTATAAATTATAGAAAGCCGAGTCAAGGGGATAGATTATTTTCAAACTCACAAACCCCATTTTGGGCTTCTTAGCATTGTTTTCTGACTTGAACAGCTTTTGTCACCAAAAAAATTAATGTAGGAGTCACCTGTGCCCACTATGACTTAAGCTTCCCCTGAGAAACTTTCCATTTCTTTTACTATTAAGATCTCCTTTTAGAAAACCTTGTTCTATGTCTTATCTTGCAGTTTCATTATTAATCTATTTCCTTGAAGACATTCCCCTTTAGTGTCGCATAATCCTCAGTAAGAACAGGGATGAAAATGTTCCTCCTGTGACAATATCAAAATTTTCTCCACCCATGTGACAAGCTAGAGTAAAAATAGAATACAGCTTTGACCATGCTAAAAGTCTAGTAGAATTTGATGTCTCCAGGAATTGAAACTGAACTCCACTGAGGCATTCCACTCTCATCCTTCTGAAACCAAGAAGCACCCAGAGACATAGCTTCCTGTGAGGAGAAAGAGCCCTGGCCTGGAAAGGAGTTAGGAGGCATTGAGTTGTTATGGTTCTGCCTCTTTCTAGTTGTGTGACTTCAGGTAAGTCAATTGGCCTCTCCATTCTCAGTTTCCTCATCCTGTGAGATGATGCTATTAATTTCATCAATCTGATAAGCATTTATTAAATGCTTATTATGTTCCAGGGATTGTGTTAGTTGTTGGAGACACAAAGACCTTTTATTGGAAAAACAACATGAACACAGGAAATGAACACAAAATATATATACAAAGTTTGTTGTTGTTGACTCATTTTAGTGATGCTCAATTCTCCATGACCTCATTTGGGATTTTCTAGGCAAAGATGCTAGAGTGGTTTCCTTCTCCAGTTCATTTTACAGATGAGGAAACTGAGGCAAACAGGGTTAAGTGACTTGATCAGGGTCACAAAACTAGTAAGTGACTGAGGCCAGATTTGAAACTCGGGTCCTCCCAACCCCAGGTCTGGTGCTCTATTCACTGGCTAGTTGCTCATACACAAAATAATTTTGGGGATGGGGAGAGAGGCAAGAGTAGCACCTGGAGGAATGGGGATAGACTCCATGGTAGCCATTTAGTCATGAGGCTTATCTCCAAACAATCACGTCTACCCTTTACCTTTATAGCTCTATTCCCTCTTGACTCAGACTCCCAACCTTTCCCTTTCTGAGCTAGGCATTGGCTCCTCTGGTCAATTATAACATAACCTTCCAACCAGGGCACTCTCGTCAGAAACTATAAGGTACCACTGGGAAAACACTTCTCCTACCCTTCAATTTACTGATAGAGATGCATGATCAAAGCCAGGCTACAGAAATAGAAAATGTGACTTTCTTATATGGGTCTTATTAACCTAATATTCAAGGCACTTTACAATATGACTCTAACCTTCCTTTCCTGACTTATTCCATATTTTTCCAACCACATTGGATTCACTGTTCTTTAGTTTCATTCTGGTCACTCCCATCTCTGTGCATTTGCACAGTATGTTGTAAAAACATTCCCTCCTCATTTCTACCTTTTGAAATACTTTATCTTCAAGGCTCAGGTCAAGTTCCACCTTCTGCATAAAGTATTCTCTGGACTTCTTGGCTGAAAGTGATCCCTTCTTAAGTTTTCTTAGAGTACTTTTTCTGTATTTCTGTTTTGGTCCCTTATATCATACTTCTCTGGGTACCTGTTATATTTTCACTAGGGATGGATTGGGGATAGATCTTTGAACTGTCACCATAATCAAAATCAGGAGAGCTTATAGAGATCAATGAGAGAGATAGACAGACACAGAGATACAGAGAGAAAGATACAAAGAGGCAGAGACAAAGAGAGAGACAGACCAGACTGGCATAATACAGTTATTATAACTTTCCTTCAGGGTAGGAACTTCGTCCTTTTAAAAATTTTTGTATCCTGTGTGCTTAGCACAGAGCCTATCAACCTGTCACTCAATAAACATTTATTTTACATATTCTATATACCAGGTACTGGGTGGCATAATGAATTGAGAACTGGACTTGGAGTCAATACAACCTGTGTTCAAATCCTGGCTCAGATGTTTACTAGCTGTCTGAGTCCAGGCAAATCACTTAACTTCATTTGACATTAGTTTCTTCATCTGAAAAATGTGACTGTTATGTGGACCAAATGAGACAACACATGGAAAGTACAAAGACAAAATGTGAAGGAAAAAAAGTCCCTGCCCACAAGAGCTTATATTCTACTGGGAGAGACATTCACACATATAAGTAAATACAAAATAAATACATAGTAAATACAAAGTGATTTGGAATGACACTAGGAGGGGAAGGGAAGAGGTCAGGAAAGGCCTCATGCAGTAGGTGGTACTTGAGTTGAGCACTGAAAGAAGCTAGGGATTTTAAGAGGTAGAAGTGAAAAGGGAGTATGTTTCAGTTATGAGGGACAGGCTGAGAGCAGAGGCATGGAAATGGAATGTTGTGAATGTCAATGGTAAGTAGTCCAGTTGGGTTGGAATGTGGAATTTGTGAAGGGAGTAGTGTACATAAGCTTGGAAAGGTAAGCGAGAGAAATATTGTGAAGGTTGTAAATGTCAAACAGAGGAGTTCATATTTTATCCCAGACTCTAGAACAGGGGTGGGAAACCTGCAGCCTTGAGGCCACATGTGGTCTTCTAGGTCCTTGATCTAGTTTTACAGTCCAGGTTTTACAGAACAAATCCTTTTATTAAGGGGATTTGTTCTGTGAAGTTTGGATTCAGTCAAAGGGCCACACTTGAGGACCTAGAGGGCCACATATGGCCTTGAGGTCACTCCTTCTCTAGTACCTAGATGCAATAGAAAGCTGCTGAAACCTTTTGAGCAAGGGAATGATAGGGTCAGACCTCTGCTTTCGGAATGTCAGTGTGGCAATTGTGTAGAGAATGGATTGAAGTGGTTGAGGCAGGAAGACCAAATTAGGATGTTTAACTATCATGTTCATGGAATTGACCTGGAGTTTTTAGGTAAATATGTATCTGAAACAGAAGCTGGATGCTTTTGGTTTGGGGAAAGGCATTGCATAGGGAAAAAAGGTTCCAGTTGTGGTAAAGAAATTCCAAGTTCACAATAAGACTCCATCCACTTGACACCTGCAGAAATTTCCTCACTCTGATCCCTTTGGTCTTAACCAGCTGCTTTAAAATGTCCCCATAGCTTTTATTTTTGCTTTTGACCTTTAAATACTCATAGTTGCTGGGATGCTGATGGACTTTTCTCACCTCCCTCCTTTCACAATGTGGGTTAATCTTGTGTATGAATGTGAGGAAGAAACATGCTGAAGGATTAACTTGTTATGCTCATTTGGGGGAGAGAGCTGCTTTTATTTTATTTTTTCTCTTCTTTTTCTCTAAAAATGTTTACTTTGGGATTTTACTTTCTCTTTTGATCCCATCCTTCCTTGCATTCTTTTCCTTCTATCCTCTCTTCCTTCCCTCAGCTCCATTCTCTTCTTTCCCATTGTCTACTACCCTTTCCCCTCATTTCCATCCCTTCTCTTCTTCTATCCTTCCTTCCTTACTTCTTTCTCCTCTTGTCTTCCCTGCCTCCATCCTCTCTACTTTGGTCAATAGCTCTAACTTTTCCAAGTTTTTCTCAGGAGGTAAGACCCCTTAATGAATCTCCAATTGGAAATATTGCCTCATGCTTGTACATAACATTTCCAAATAATATTTTTAACACAGAAAACTGGTGTATTTTTGTGCATTTGATAATAGTTCACATTTACATAGCTCTTTGTCATTTGCAAAGTTATTTTCCTTATGACCCTGTGATAAAGGCAGTGCATGGATCACAAGAGGCATTGGGATATAATGGAAAGACCACTAGCCTTAGATTCAGAAGACATGGGTTTGAATCCCAACTTTGCCATTTTCTCTCATGTTACTTCAGCTCTTACCCTTGCTTTCTTCATCTCTGAATGGAGATGATAGTTCTTGGACTACCTGCTTCAGAGTTGTTGCTAGGAGAATGGTTGGTTTGTTTTTTATAAACCTTTTGCTTATAAAGTATAAGTGTATGATTGATACAGAGTGAATTGATGAGAACCAAGAGAACAATTGACATGGTGAATTGACCCTAATAGTGTCTCAGTCTCTTCTGTGAATTTTCTCTCTCCCCTTCTGTCACTCTTGTGCCTGCACCTCTGATCCTAATCCTGGTCTTGTCTATGAAAGTGGGCATGACAAATATTGCCACCCTCAAATCTACCTCACAAAGGTGTTGTGGGGACACCATGATCTTGAACAATGTTTGTTGTAAAGAGCTGGGAATCACCTTCCTCCAAATGAGGGTATACCCTGAGAAGGAGAAATCATCTTGCACTCTTATGTGATTTCCTGCCTGTTATGTGATTGTTAAAGAGAAACAATTATGAAAGACTTCAGAGCTCTGCAATGCAATGACCAATCATGACTTAAGAAGACTGATGATAAAGCATGGCCTCCCACATTTTGGCAGAGAAATATTGGACAAGAGGTGCGGAATGAGATGTGTATAGACTTGTCCAATGTCTTGATTTGTTTTGATCTACTGCTCTATTTTTGTTTGTTTACCTAAATGTGTTTTTACAGAATTTTTTTTAGAATATCACCATAGTTTGCCCAGTCCCTATCTCCTTCCCTCTTCCAGAGATCCTTCCAGTATCACAAATAGTAATTTTAAAAACAAAAAAGAGGAAAAAGAACAACATAACTGACCAATATATCTCCGTGCAGTGTATGTATAATATATATGCAGTGTATAATACTCATAGGCCTCTCACCTCTGCAAAGGGAAGGGGTGGGAATGTCTTCTCATATCTCTTCTTTCAAGCCATACTCGTTCTTTATAATTTTGCACCATTCACTTTTGATTTTTTTTTGGTGGTCATTCTATTTCCATTGTTGTAGTATTGTGTATATTGTTTTCTTGGCTCTGCATATTTCACTCTGCATCATTCATGTAGATATTTCTATGCTTCCCTATATTCATCAAATTCTTTTCTTATAGCACGGTAATATTCCAGTATATTCATGAATCACAATTTGTTTAGCTATTCCCCAATTGGTGGGCATTTACTTTGTTTCCAGTTCTTTGCTATCACAAAAAGTGTTGCTTCAAATATTTTGATGCATGTAGGGACTTTCTTCTTATCAATGACTTTCTTAGAATAAAAACCTAATCATGGAATCTCTGGTTCCAAGGGTATAGACGTTTTAGTAACTTTATTTGCATAATTCCAAATGCCATTCCAATATAGTTGTATTGATTCTTCTTAATTCACCATACTTATTGATTACAAAGAAGGACTTCTATTTGTGGCATGAGATGAAAATAATGGGAGAGAGAGAGAAATGAGAACATGAACAGAATAATAATGAAACATAAAAATATCCAGAAAAGTGCAGCAGGAAGTTTAGGAGGGAACACAGACAATAATTATTAGTTATAATTATTGATCTTTGTTAAATTTATAGTAAAATTTAAAACAAGTTATTCCCATTTCTTAGAGGAGGAAACTGACTCTGAGAGGTTGTCAGTCAACCAGAATCTATAAAACACCCACTATGTGCCAGTCATTGCGCTAAGTGCTGAGACTACAAAGATAAAAAAGACTTTGCTTCATGAACCTCACAGTCTAATGACTTTCCTATAGCCACAGCTAGAATTCAATTTAATAATCGTTTACTAAGCACTATGTGCAGAACACTGTGCTTGGTGCTAAGGAAGGCACAGTTTTGATTCCTGTCCTCATGAAATGTATGTTCTTTCAGGAAAGCGTGACCTGTATACAGGTGAATGTACTCTAAAATACAAGAGCTCATAAGAGGAGAGGGAGTGTGGTACAGGGGTGGAAAGAACACTCACTGGCTTTGGAGTCAAAAGACCTGGGTTCAAATATCACCTATGACACTTTCTGTCTCTGAGCTCTTTGGCAAATCCCTTAATCTCCCTGGGCCTTTATTTCCTCCTCTATAAAGTAAAGAGGTTGGACTGGATAGACTCATCCAGTTCTAAGTACATGGGGTTCAACAAAGTAGTCTGAAGGAAGAAAAGGGTTTTAAATGACTAGGGGTAGGGAGAATCAGGGAAGCTCTCTTAAGGAGTTGTGGTTGGCCTTTAAAAGAGGGATGGGGATTTAAAGTAAAGGGAGGAAGGGGGGAACATCCCTTCAATACATAATAGCATTAGTAAAGGCACAGAGTTGAGGCTCAGAAGTGTGTATTGAGAAAACAAGAGTTACTCCATTCTGACTGGTACATAAAAATACATGGAGAGGAAAATATAGCTGGAAAAGGGGGAAGGGCTCAGATTGTGGAGAGGCTCAAATACCAGGCAAAAGAAGTTGAACTTTATGTTCTGGAGGGTGGCAGGGAGGTCAGATTTCTACATAAGAAAAGTTATTTGGGAGGCAGTTTGCTGAATGGATATGAGGGCACAGAGAATGGAGGTGGGAAAGCTAGTGAGGATGCTATTACAACGGGTAGATTCTGCTAAGGTTATATTGGTAAGAAGAGAGAGGAAAGGATCAGTGCTCAAGGAAGAGGAACTGAAATTACTTGATGACTGATATATGAGGAGTAAAATGACGATGATAACCAACATTTAAAGAGCTTGCAGAGTACTTCCCAAGCATTATCTCAGTTGAGTCTACTAAGAATTCTGTGAAGAAAGTGCTTACAAGTATTTACCCTGTTTTACAAATGATGATCCTGGGGCTCAGAGAGGTCAAGTGATTTGCTCATGATCACAATGCTGGTAAGATCTGGAGGTAGATTTTGATTCCTGATTTTGGGTTGTCTTGATTCAATGTGTCAGCTCTGTCAAAGATTCATTTAATTTCTACAAACATTTATTAAGTATCTTCTCTGTGTAATGCTCTGTGCTAGGTGTTGGGGATACAAGCATGAATAGATCCTGCCCTCAGGAATGGAATGCCCTCCATACATTCCATATGGGGCAGGGGGAATGGAATACATGACATATACAGAGAAATGTAATGTAATCTAATTTGAGGAGGGAGGGGGAAAACTTAAACTAATGAGGCAGGGAAGATTTTTGTGGCAAATGTAGTGGCTGAGATCAGCTCTGAAGGGTGATAAGGTGATAAGGATCAAAGGCTTAGAGGAGGGAGGGAGATTACATCCCTGGCTTTTTGAGAATAGCTTGTGCTTGGCACATGGTAGGAGCTTAATAAATGCTAGTGACTGACTGATCAAGGTGGGCAATGATGTATTGAGTAGTCCAATTTGGCTTGAATTTAAAGTATGTGAAGGAGAATCATTTGAAATTAGGCTGCAAAGCAAACTTAGCTTACATTCAGATGGTAGAGGACTTCATTTTGTACAGGCAGTGGGGATTTTTTTTTAAAGCAGTTGGGGTTAAGTAACTTGCTCAAGGTTACATGGCCAGTTATTTCTGGGTGTAGTGCTGAGTATCTGAGCCCGGATTTGATCCAGGTCATCCCGACACTGGAGCCGGTGCTCTTACTTGCTGTGCTATCTGGCTGCCCCAGCAGTAGGGAATTTTTAAGCAGGAAAAAGACATTGTTAAACCTATGTCTTTGGAAGGTCCCTTTGGTAGCTCTGTGAGAAATGACTTGAAAAGCCCAGAGACTGTAAACAAAGAGGTTAAGTAAGATGCTTTTACAAAAAGCAATTTACAAAAGGTGCTAAGACCTGAACTTGGGCAATGATCATAATGAGTGGGGATAAGGAAGCCAATGTAAGAGATGTTGCAGGAGTAGAAAACATAGGATTTGACAACTGACTGCATAGAGAGGAGGTGAGTTGGGAAAAGGAAGAGTAGAAAATGACTCTGGGGTTTTCTTGGCAAAGACACTGGAATGGTTTGCCATTTCCTTTTCCAACTGATTTTACAGGTGAGGAAACTGAGGCAAACAGGGTTAAGTCACTTACTCAGGATCACACAGCTAGTGTGTATCTGAGTTTGGATTTGAACTCAGATCTTCCTGATTCCAGGCCTGGTATTTTAACTGCCCCAAGGTTGAACATGATAGACTGGGTGAATTGGGCACTTATAGATAGAAATAGTAAAGTCCAAAGGAGTGACAGGTCTTTTTTTTTTTTAGGTAAGTAATGAGGTTAACTTTGGAAGTTTTATAGCTATAAAGTGTCAGAACAGTGAATCTTCTAAACTCTAGTTCAGTATTATTTCTACAGGGTCACACTTTTTACCTTCCCAACATTCCCTCTTCCTTCTCCTCCCAAAGTGTTTCCCTTAAGTCAACAGTGACATCAGGTTGGTAAACATTATATTATAGAAATTACCTAAAGAACTTTCTACCTTGAAATACTATTAAAGAGACTTCCCTCTCCCTCCCCCCCCCTTTTTAAAAATCCACTGGGTGCTTATTTCTTGTGTTTTGTTACCTTGCTCCCTAGTGATAACTCACCAATTCTTTTTTTTTTTTTTTTTTTTTGCTTTTTGGAGGGGGAAGGCAGGGCAGTTGGGGTTAAGTGACTTGTCCAAGGTCACATGGCTCCAGGGCCAGTGCTCTATTCACTGCACCACCTAGCTGCACCTAACTCACCAATTCTTGCACCTAGAAACTGCATTCACATTTCCATCTTCAACCCCCCAAATCAGCAGGCCAAAAGAGAGAAACTGATCTCTGGCTGAAACCTTCCTTCTCTGGTTGCTTGAGGAGGTGGAAGAGAAAATCGAGATGAGGGGATTTCCTGAAGAGATGTGGTTGGTTTCTGAACTTCCTTGGATGTGGTATCTATTAAGTCATTCTCCTGCCTTTCCTTATAGGACTTGAAGCTTGATCAGTTTCTAGGATATGTTTCATGAAGCGTTGCTTCCCAGATGGGTTGTTGGAAAGGGCAGTGAGAAGTATTAAGTCACTCACTTGAAACTAGAGAGTGGAAAAGGACACGATATTGTTACTAGAGTATGGCATTGGACCAGTTAATGCCTGTCCAGAGACCAAGCTCCTACTGATCTATTCCCTTCAATGGGATGAGAAGGGATCAGATGCTCTAAAAACAAGGGATGTTCTTACTTACCATATGTGAGGACATATTCTGGGTAGTAGGGAAAAATACAAAAATACCTGCTTTCTAATAGTGATAACAAGAAACAAATATTTAATGCAAAATAGAATGTGTTAAGTGACTTGTACAATATTATTTGAGAGTTCTCAGCTAAGCTAGATAATTTCCCACTAGGGAGATTTTGATGGGAAAGAAAAGGGAATTTCGTGGAGGAGATAGTAATTAAACTAGGCTCTAAACAGGATTTCTCTAGAATTAGGGCCAAAGACAGTCTGTGTAGAAGAGATTATTACATTAAGTATGGAAGTGGGAAAACATTGGGTGTAGTGAAGGGGAGGCAAGGGAGGCTATTTGTCCTGTTGGTTGAAGCATAGGCTACATTAAGAGAATATATGAGATAAGGCAGGAAGACTAGATTAGATTCAGATGGTTGAAAACCCTGACTGCTGGGTTAAGGAAGGAGTTTGAACTTTAACCATTAGGCAGTGGGATTCACCTTATGTCCTTTATCATTGGACCTCAAAGTATGATCTGGATACCCATGGGAGTCCTTGAGACCTTATCATGAGTTCAGAAGGTCAAAACTATCTTTATAATAATACTAAGATGTTCTAATTTTTAATATGATAAATATTAAAAGCTATGACCTATATAAACAAAAGTTCTTTGGGATTGTTGATAATTTTTAAATGTATAAAGGGCTCCTGAGACCTAAGAATTTGAGAACCATTATTCTATGTCAATGTGAGTTCAAGTTCAAGTTTATAGGTTCAAGTTTTGCCTCTGACACATTGACCTGTGCAACTCTGGACAAACCACTTCACTTCTCAGGCTACTCTCTAAGACTGTAAGTTGCAGAAAGGCTAATGAACTACATTGGTAGAAGTTTGCTCATGTGGGAGTTCCCTATGCCAATGAAATCTCAGATCTGCTCCCAATCCCTGTAAGTTATTTTGTACCATTTTCTCAGTTAAACCAATGTGGTCAGGGAATGGGAACTTCTGGTTAATAGTTACCCTATAGCCTATGGGATAAATGGGAATATTAACTTCATGCAAGGGTGTAGGTAGCCACAGGGCATGCTAGGACAGGAGACTAAGGTTAGGCAGGAACATTCTGACAGCTATCACAAGTCAAGGCCAGGGGATTAAACAGTATAGGGAGTAGTACTAGAGAGCTCATTATGAGTCAGTAATGGGATATTTAATTCAAATAAAGCTAATGGGACTTGAGGTTCCATTGAGAAGCATAGTGTGGAGGACCAAGGAGGTCAGAGAGTCATAGATTTATACATTGAAGGGACATTAGAGGCATATAGCTTAACTCCTCATTTTACAGAGTAGAGCTACTAGGGCAGCGTTTGTCCAAGGCCAAACAGGTTCTAAATAACTGAGCATGGAATCCTGGAACCCAGATCCTGACTCCAAATCCAGCATTCATAGGTAACAGTTCTGCGGCACTCTTCCCTACTCAGATCATCTTAGGAGTATTGTGTTTAATTCTGGGAACCATATTTTGGGAAGGATGTTGATGAGCTGCTGAGTCCCAGAGGGAGATGACCTCATAGTTTTGAGATGACAACAAATGAAGATATGTTGAATAAGCTGAAGGTGTCTTGTTTGGAAAAGAGCAGAGCTGGGTGGGACATAAAAGTTGTCTTCAAGTATTGAAGGGCTTTCACATGAGAGACATAATTGACCTTTTGTGTTTGACTTCTGAGGACCAAGAAGCAAATTTATGCTTCAGGGGTTGGTGGGGTTGAGGACTTCTCAATAATTAGAGCTATGTAAAAGTAGAATGAATAGGTTGCCTCTGGAGGTCACGAGGTCCTCCCCTGTGAAAGTCTTCAAGTAAAGATTGGATGACTGCTTGTTCAGTATATAGCAGAATAGAATCTTGTTTGTATACGGGTTGAACTAGACAGCCTCTGCCATCTCTGAAATTTGGTGGTTCCTGTAAATAAAGATACGTTGGGCCCAAGACCTAGGAAATATGATAAAATAAGAAATGGCATGTTATATGGATCAAGAAAGACAAGCAGAGGTCAGACTGTTGCAATGTCAAAGAATAGAGGAGGAAGAAACAGTACAGTTATAAAAGGTTATGTTGGAAAGAGCCAGAGAGTAGGAATCAGGAGATTTGGGTTTCAGCCCCTCCCAGTTCTGACGTTTTTTACATCTGTAACCCTGACCACATCATATGTCTCTTTGATCCTTAATTTGCTCACTTGTTAAATCCTCATTTTATTTCATTGCTACTGTTCAATTAACAGTGAAAAATATGAAAAATACATAGAAATCTATAAAGACTGATAGTAAGTGATGTAAAGCAAGGGCAGCAGAATAGGGACAACATAAATGGCCACATTTTTTTTAAAGGCAAGAGTTACATAAGGACATAGATGAACAAAAGCTCAAATGGGGAATAAATTATTGTTTTGCCATACTGAATATTTTTTCATGTAAAAATGTAAATTCTGGTAGATTTTATGACTCCATTGAGGAATGAGTGGAGGGGTCAACTTCCTTCTTTCTTTCCATTGGAAAATGAAGAAGCTTGGATAAACTGTCTTCCAAGTTCCCTTCCAGCCCATGCCTTACATGTTCTAGGACAATAACTTATATTTGCCTAGTACTTGACAGCTTTCAAAACACTTTCATGTACATGGTCCCATTTGATCTTCACATCTCTAGAGAGGTAGCCTGATCTGAGAGAGGTATTTCTCAGTAGGGCTGTGATCTGATCTAGGATAGATGTCATTTGCTCTGTCATAGTTTATGATCCCTCCTCTGTGTAGGCAGGTAGATAAGAGCCTACAGAATCTATAGTGGGTGTCTGAAGCAGAAAAAGGCAAAGTTCTGAAATTCTATGCTGATCTTATAACCACAGAGCCAAGAGACTGAGATCTTTTAAGGTTTTGAAAAGTTATTTTGTTGTATATTTGAAAGGAGTAGCAAGTTGTGCATAGTGGATTTGCAGTTTCATGTGCGGTCATCCTTTTTATTGTACTATGTTATGGAAATGGTTATTTTTTATTCCATGGATTAAAATTAAAGAATTAAGAAAATCGTAGCCAAGAGAGACAAGGACTTGGAGAGGTTGGGGGGGGGGAGGTGGTAAAGAGGGATAGCTGTTCAAGTTTGTTATTTATGTTGAATGAAATCAAACTGGGTTCAATGACTAATTTATATTACTGTAAGTTGCTGTACCTGCATTTTTAGATCTACTTGCTTTTTACACCTATTGGATGCTTAGTTCTTCCTG
Organism: Petaurus breviceps papuanus; assembly: GCF_028583685.1. Taxonomy (NCBI): domain Eukaryota; kingdom Metazoa; phylum Chordata; class Mammalia; order Diprotodontia; family Petauridae; genus Petaurus; species Petaurus breviceps. The sequence goes on along the minus strand of NW_027186442.1, from coordinate 5,669,126 downwards.
TTTCAGCTTGTGCATCACTGAGATCCCAAGTTGTTCTTGCTTGGTTACCTTGTAAAAGAGTCTTTCCTTCAGGATGTCAGTACAGGGAGGGTGGGGATCGAGTTTCCTGTATGTTGTGAGTAAAGATTAGCTACTATGGATATTCGCTATGGCTGAGTTGGCAAGAATTGCTCATGATGAAGAGTAGACTTGAAGGTATTACCTTGGGAATCTTGAAGGTAGGATTATTCACTAAAAAGATCCTGCTTCTAGCCTTGACAATTCAACTTATTTACTGCATATGACCCTGAGTGGTAATCTCTTAGTGCCTCAGGTACCTTATCTGTCAAATGGGGCTAGTAGTTATTGGCAAACTCCTTGCTTTTAAATAGTGCTTTATAAATCTAAGTTGTTATTAATTAGCAAAGAAAATCTTTCAGAGCTCCAAATATGTGTGTGTGACCACAAGCTAGCTATTTAACCTCTTTACCCTTTGTTGTAAAATGAGGGTAATAATGCTGATGCTACCTACCTCCATAGGCTTCCAACAAGATAATATTTGCAAAGTGATCAGCCAAATTTAACTGCTCGATAAATGCTAGTTATTATTATAATTAGTTTGCCCTTAAAATCTGTAGATAAAATATCAAATTAGGATAATAGCCCAATTGACAGTTATACGATAATGCCACTGCTGCTGCTGCTGATAATGATAACTATTTATTTGCATGTAGCACTTGGTGGTTTCAAAGCTCAGTCACACAATATCTCCCTCCATTCTCATCACACCTCAACAAGATAAATAGCAAAAGTTCCTTGTCTCCATGTTACAGTAGAGGGAGCAAGTGATGAATTTTCCTAGGCACACTCACTCATGAAAACTGTACAATACGATGGAGGGAGGGATAGGGTTCCCTCCGCAGTATTAGGTGGGGCACCTACACCAGTGAATGCCCAGAGCCCCGAAATATTGAAGGTAGGAGGTTTTTGGTGACCTCAGGACTTTGTAGTCAATCCTCTTCTATTATTATAATTGTTATTAGTAATAAATTAATGACACAACTCACATTTTCTATTGTCATTTATAGCTTACAAGGTGCTTTCCTCACAATGAACCCATGAAGTAGGTAGTGGAAGAATTATTACACCTGTTTCACAGATGAGAAAAGTAAGACTCAGAGAGGTGAATTGCCTTGCCTCAGATTATACTATTTGTAATTTCCACTCCAAATGTTCATATGGACTGTTTTTCCCCATCCTGTGGTGGAGCCTTTTGAGCTCATATTTGTCTGATCAGTCATAGTTCAACACATTGTTCCTTGATTCCAATATAGTGCTGTCATTTTGGTCCTCTCTGAGAATGAAGAACAGAACCAACCAACTACTAGTAAACTGTAGGTCTTACGATCCCAAATCCAAGACTTTTCCCACAACACTGAATATGGGTTTTGTCCTATAGTTCTACAGCTTATATTTCACTCAGATTCATTCCTCTCATCATAGCATAAATGGTCAATGTTTGGTTTCCTTTTGCCTGTGGATGGTCAATGTTTTATTTAAGCAAATTGGCACATCTGTAGAAAGCAATGATCCTCCTGTTTGGAGCATTAAGGAATGCTTAGAAGTGATCCTTTTCCAAGAGTTAGTTGAGTTCCTTTGAATATCTTTGACCTCTCTACCTATTAGTAACAATTCACAAGCATAGGCTTATTTTTTTTCCCTTTAGTCCTGTATATATTTAATTCTCCCTCTGGTACACACTGTCAAAAACACAAGCAGAAGTAAAAAGCAGGCATTATCTAAAGGAGAAAGTTCTTTTTCCCCTTCCCTTCTCCCTCCACGCCCCCAAAAAAGGGAACATCAGTAAATCCAAGGCCATCAGGCTGTTAAAGGAAGTTGGTCTGCAGAGACTATTTAGGTCTGCCAGTCGAGCCATCTGGAAAACTTTGGATTGCATCAGTTACAAGCAAGACCCGGGTGCCCCCTATCAGTTTCCTTCCAAAATGTAGGCTGCAATTGTAAACCTTGGAAAAGTGTTGTCTTTGTTTTTGAAATAGTTGACCCCCTTCTGGAATCACTAGAGATCATACTTACCCCTGTGTTTTCCCTTTGTCATGGTTAATTCTGATAATTATCACCTGATTGAGAATGGGCCATGTCATATGTATACTACATATAAACCCCACAGAAGGCTCTAGTACTCCAAACCAGATGAATCATAAGAGAAATATATGAAAGAATCAGGAGAAGGGTCTTAGAGTAATAGAATGTTAGAAGTGGAAGGCATTCTAGAATATATAAAGCCTAAAAGGACTCTAGAGATCATCTAGTTTATTCCTCTCATTTTAGAGATGAGAAAACCGAAGACTAAAGAGTCACCCCTGTCTTCTTCCTTTGTGTTATCCCATGTTCTCTAGCTTTTTGAACCTTATTTCCATTCATTGAAATTTACAGAGCCTTATTACGTAAATTACTATGGAAGAAGTGTAGGGTAGAGGCAAGACCACTGGAGTCTGGAGACCCAATTTCTTGTTTCTCTCCCACCCGCCCCTACTCCTACCCTGCCCCCAACATTCATTGCCTTGCTGCTTGACCTTTGCCAAGGTGTTGAAGCTCTTTCCGTCTGCTCTTCCTCATCTGTTAAAGGAGGGTGTTGGACCAGATGGTATCTAAGATGAAGCATTAGACCTGTAAAACAGAAAGACCAGGGTTCGAATTCTACCTGACTATGTGATCACAGTTAAATCACTAAACCTCTAAACCTCCCCTTTATTATCCTCCTAATAACAGCTATAATACCTACTTTCTAAGGTGGTTGTGTGGCCCAAATGATATAATGTATATAAAGCACTTTGAAAATTTTAAAGTTCTCTATAAATGTGAAGTCTAGTGATGAATCTAATTCTCAGTGAGTTGTTAATGCCTATTAACACCAAAGACAGGAACTATAAAACATTTTTAACCTTCGCAAAGGGTTCTTAACCTGGGATCCAGGAACTTTAAAAAATGTGTGTGTGTGTGTGTTTACACACACACATGGATAGAATGATGAACTTTCAGTATAATTGATTTCTTTGGTAATCCTATGTATTTTATTTTATGCTTTTAAAAAAGCACTATTCTGAGAAGGGCCAGTGACACAAACCCCTGCTTTAAGGAAAGAAAAAGGGCTTAGCCCCTGCCACAAGCACAAAAATCTCTAGCTTGTTCCATAGGGCAGTAATTCCTAATTTTAGTTTGAGACCCAATTAGATGTCAGTGCTACAAGCGCTAATGTTATGTCATGTGATTATGCTGATTTTCAGGCTATCAAGAGAGCAAATAATCATAGGATTGAGAGCTGCAAGGACTCTCATTTTACAGATGACTGGACTGAAGTCAGTCCTGAGAGACAAGCCAGCTTGCCGAAGCTTGCAGTTAGTACATAGCAGAGCAGGGATTTTGGACCTGAATCAGCTGGCTCCAAATCCAGTGCTCTTTCCAAAAGAGCACACACTGTCTCATGAACAGGAAAAGGGACATGTGTTTATATAGGTTCAGGTTGGACCATGTCTAAAATACCAGTGGTCTGGCCAACCTGGCATCTGGGATTTGTCAATTCTCTTCCACAAACATTCATGCTGGACCTGCAGTGTGGAAGGGGGAAAGGTATGGTACAAACCGATAAAGGACTGTCTTGGAGTTGAGATGACTGGGTTCAAGTCAATCTTCAATGAGTCCAGCTTTTCTGATATGTATTAGCTGGTGCAAGTTACTGAATCTGTCACTGCCCCAGGCAATTCCTTAAGACTGTAATTTGTGGGGGAGTTTACATCCTGGGAGTTTTCCATAAGCAGGAAATCACAAGTTTGGGCCGCCACCACCCCTTCCCATGTAATATGTGTTAGGCATACAAAAATAAATATGGTAGACTGGGCTCTTGAGAAGTTTACTGTCTAATGGAGGTGCTCATAAGCTGGTAAGAGTCCAGGCTTAATGTCATTCCTTCCAGAGAACATTTGTAGAACTGGGATTGCAGGTCCTCCTTCCTAAAGGAATCCTTCTTGCGGGAACTTCATTCAGTGACAGGCAGCATGCCAGATGGGGGAAGAAAGGGTTTTTATTTGGGGAAGGGGTGAGAAAATGAGGCAATGTTGAGACAAAGTTCATTGAATTCAGGGTAAAGCTGGGCATCTCCAAATCCCTTTTTTGCAGAGCACATCGGCACTGAGATGTTTAACCAATTTTGTTGTGAAGCATTAAAAAATGAGTGAATCCCTAGTGCAATTTTCTTTCCTTTATTAATCCGAGCCCTCCTAGGGTCGATAGAGACTCATTTCAGAGTATTACAGCTCATTTTGTACTTGAATTGCAGTGCTTGTGCCTGGAAAAGATCAACAATGCAAGCCAAAGCATCAAACCTTGATAGTGTGGGGTCTCTCCTGTTTCAGTCAAACAAATTTGATAAAACTGCATTATGTTCCCTGAAGAGACAACAGGTCTCCAAGCATGCAAACCCAGGGAAAAAGTGGTATTTCTGCTTTCAGGATTTGTCTTAATGGCCAGAGAGTCCAAACAAGTAATTGTTTCTTTCTTTTTTTTTTTTTT